>NW_021825774.1:2500-7500 GCF_006345805.1 Octopus sinensis | reverse complement strand
GCCATGGGTTCTATACTACTGGGAGTGTGAAAGTTTCACATCTGGGCTGCGAATCTTACAGACATTGTAAAATAACCACAACAAAGTCACCCCGGACAAAAATTCGCCCAGAGAGAAAAACTTTGTTTCCGGTTTTGGCCAACTCGATATTTTCTTTGTGCTTAGAGCACAGTAAAAAACGACCCACAAAGTATGTTTATAAATATTTTCCTGTACCTAAATGTTTTGGGGAAAATGTTTATCGACCAAACTGAAGATCCTACCTACACAAGTTTTTAATTTCAGGAAAAATGGGAGTATAAACTTTAAAGTGGCGCTTTCTCTTACTGGGATTAGGGTTCTATAAACTCTTTCAGTAACCAAATGAGAGGCTGACATATACAGGTTTCTGTCAACCAACCACAGTTTTCAGTAACCCGGTCAAGGAGCTTACCAAAGAATCCATATATTGTCTTCGAATAAGGAGACTTTCAACAATACAATCCCGTACTAGAATGATGTTCTAGTTGCCAGTGGGTTGAAGGATAGGATTAAGTATATACCCGAGTTGAAGCCACGCAAGAGAAAAACGCTACGGTAAAGTCATATGATTTACGTAAATATTGGATAATTATCAATGACCAAATCAAAGCAAAATTGTGTGTGTGTGTGTGAATGCATACCTATATGGATATATATATACGCATGCGCGTGCATATATATACACACACACGCAAATGGATGCCTTTTAACAACAAATAATGAATTACAATCAAAACCTGTGCACAGAGTGTTGGTGGGGAAAATATTTAATAGAAGAAGCTTTCAGATGATTCGTTTCAATTATTTTCAAAAAGAAAATAAATCAGCTTCTTATAAGAGATTTCTCTACTAAATAGTCATACAGACATTTGTATTGATAGACAACCGAAACGTCCATTCATTGTAATTAGAAACCTGGTTACAGGTATCAGCAGAAGAATCACCAGACAGAGAGGTCTTCAAAAGAGTCGTACCCCACTACAACGGCGCACTAGCGAGGAGTGGCTTTACCGATAAGTTAAGAGCGTCAGAAAGCGAAGGCTAATCTGGTTTAATCTCCTATGCAATCTAGATGTTTCTGCAAATAGCTAGAAGCATCCTGACTCTTATTAGAGAGAATTATCAAAGAACACATAAACATCATAAACTCTTTAACACCAAGGTCATCTACTCATGTTTAGATAATATTCCTTTTGACATTGTACACAACTGAAATAAACTAGCAATCAAAGAGTATTTACCAGACATGGTAACCGGTCACTGACTAAATCCTGCAAACTTGCTTACTGGGAGTTTCCTGTCTCTGAGAGGTTGTTGTCTATAGAGCCACCCTCAAGCAATCCGATAAGCATCTTAAGCCATTGCACAGGCATGACTGCAAATATTGTAAGGGAAGATTAAGGTAACACGTTCAATTCTTCAGTTGTAGTGAGAAGGTAAACATCATTTTCCTTGTCCCACAGGCTCCGAAACCATGGAAACTACTTCCATATGATCTCATGGAGATCCTTGAAAGGAACTCCTTCTTACTCATCTGATTCCGTAAATGATAATTCTACCCGCGTGAAAAATAACATAACATTTTCTGTCCTATTGCTGTCAACAGAGATGCACACTGTTAATGAACTTCAAGTCATTAGTAGATGATAACTAAGAACTCAGGCCTAGTTGCACACGTTCAATCGCAAATTTTATAACCCCTATTGCCCGTAGAAATATTACAGCCTACTATCATCAGGTAACCATATTTGTCATGAAAAATTATATGTAATATGGCACCATTATAGCGGCTACTTCGCGTAGTAATTGCTGTCGCTCATTTGTCACACAATATATTGTATATGTATGTATATATATATACATATATATATATATATATATGTATATATATACTTTATTTAAAGCAGCAGAACATTCAACAAAATCTGTTACTCTGAGTTTCCCGTTGCCGTTCATTTATGTGTTTACTCCGGTTATATATATATATATATATATATATATATATATATATATATATATAATACATATGTGTGTGTGTATAGATATATATAGTATGTCCGTGTATGTGACTGTGTGTGTATGCGTATGTGTAGATAGGTAGCAGCTTTTCTTTTCATAATATATTTAAAAAGAGGTTATCCTCAAATGTAATATTTTTATTATGAAATTTTTTTTCTGTATTTTCTTATGTCGTTTATATTAGGAGCAATAATGTTTCCGAATCCATTAAACAAACGTTTTGAAACCTTTATAATCTCATATTTAAATTAAACTTCCGTAACAGCATGTTGTCCACGCCTCCTCCAGTAAGTCGTAAATGGTCTTGGGAACAAATTTATAGCTGATAAAATGTTCGGAACAGAATTCCAAATGAGATACCGGTAAATCCTGGTAGATTTTATGGGATCCTGACATATTTTTATGTGTGATATATCTGTGAGTATAATTTAGGTTTCTATTTCGCTATTAATATATATTCTACGGTTATTCCTCACTTTTTTAAGGAATTCTATATAAAACTGTAATGTTGACAACTAGTGGTTTCTATTCAAGTTTATTTTGTGAATTGCATTACAATGAGTTGCATGGTTATTCAACGAGAAAGTATCGTACTTATGCGTCGATGTGATAGAATGAGCAAGGAAGTTTATAAGCTTAATGTTTACACTGAATTTTCTATAATACATTAGAACTGTCTATGGTTTCATGTTAACAGCCAGTGTCTTCATTCTAGTATTAATGTAATATATTCTATGAGAATGTGTTTAGATGTAATACAGTTTGTGTCTTATTTTATGAACTTTTTAAAGGTTTTGTTTATCCCTCTCTCTCATTCTCTCTCTCTCTCTCTCTCTCTCTCTCTCACACACACACACAAACACACGCATACACACACACATATATATATACATAGATATACATAGATATTCACAGATATACCTACATACGTGCGTGTGTCTTTATGTTTGTAAAAGATTAATAGATATATGTATGGTAAATTGTTACCCTATAAATATACATATATATACGAGGGACGTTCAATAAGTAATGCCTCTGACCCACTTGCAATTGTTTGATCTAGCTGAAATTTTCCATGTGTAATTATTTATATGTCTATAGATGAAGTGGCAAATTACAGCTCTGAACTAATTGTGGTTTCTGATTTACAGGTGTTTGAACTGAGTCAAGTGTGAAATGGATCCTGTTGAGTGTCGAGCAGTGATCCGGTTTTTGTATTTGAAAGGATGCACACCACGGAGACTTTTGATGAAATGAAAGTAACTTATGGTGATGATGCCCCATCATATGACCTTGTAAAACGCTCGCATCATGAATTCAAACATGGTCGGAACTCTGTGGAAACAGCTCCCAGATCTGGTCGCCCCCCTTCTGCCATTGATGAGGCATCTGTCCGTCAAGTTGAGGCTGCCATTTTAGAAGATCAACGCATAACTATTTGCCAAATAGCCCATGAGGTCAAGATTAGTACCGGGTCTGTGGAAACTATCATTCATGACCATTTGCATATGCAAAAGGTGTCTGCCAGATGGATTCCCAGGTTGCTCACACCTTTCCAGAAGCAAGAACGAGTCGAGTGCTCGAGGATGAATTTGGAGATGTGCCAAGAAGATGAGTCAAAATTTTTCAAAAGACTGATTACACAGGATGAAGCCTGGGTCCATCACTATGATCCAGAGACCAAAGCCCAGTCAATGCAGTGGAAGCACCGTGACTCACCTCCTCCAAAGAAGGCAAGGGTGCAGCCCTCCGCTGGCAAGGTCATGCTTACAGTCTTCTGGGACCAGAACGGAATAGTGATGACAGCTTTCCTGGCAAAGGGTACCACAATTACAGGAGCCTATTATGCTTCACTTTTGAGGAAATTAAGAGAAGCTATCAAAATCAAGAGGCGGGGCAAGATCAGCAAAGGTATCCTCCTCCTGCAGGACAACGCTCCGGTCTACAACTTGCGTGTCGCCAGATCAGAAGCACAGGCGTGCGGCTATGAACTCCTCCCCCATCCCCCTACTATCCTGACCTTGCACCCTCTGAATTTCACCTCTTCCCAGCCATGAAGTTGTTTTTGAAAGGAAAGCGTTTCCCAGATGATGCAGCCTTGATTTCTGAAGTCACGTCGTGGTTGGATGACCAAGCTGGGGTCTTCTACAAAAACGGTCCCAGAGCTGCATCAAGCAATGGGAGAAATGCGTAACTCTGGATGGTTTCTATGTAGAAAAAGACTAATAACTGTGCCAAGTTTCGTTGCTCTACTGCTATGGGAAGTGGGTCAGGGACATTACTTATTGAACGCCCCTCGTATATGTGTGTGTGTGTGTGTGTGTGTGTACAAATACATATACATACATATACATACATACATACATACATACATACATACATACATACATACATACATACATACATACATACATACATATACATATATACACACATACATACATACATATTCAAGCATACATATATGTCTATGCCTGTGTGTTAAAAGCAGTTTCCAGCCTAACCGCTCATGGATGGGTTAGATATATGGTTTACAAGATGAAGCGTTATTGCTTTTAAGGCGACTCCATATTTTTCCGCGACGAACCGCGTGGCGTGCTTTTCCCACAGAACGAGAAGATTTTACACTCTCGAAGAATTTGACTGCCCTAACGCATTCAAACAACTAACTCAATATGTATATATATAATAATGCATATACATATATTTATATACATGAATATATATGTATTTGTACATACAGAAACACATACGCTCACACACAGATGCATACATATAAATGCATAGCATGGATGTATATGTACACACACACACAACACATATATATATATATATATATATATATAATATATATATATATATATATATATAGTATTTATATGTACATTATATATGTATATACGTCTATTATATATATATTTGTGTCTGTGTGTCTGTGTGACTCAAATGTACTGAGAACA
>NW_021825773.1:0-14662 GCF_006345805.1 Octopus sinensis | reverse complement strand
GAGTATATTCAGTATTGCAGACAACACAAGAGACTTAATTAGTTACAGCAATAGTGTAAAGAATTGGAAATTATATCTCTACTCAGGTGACACTGCCTAACAAAAGTTATATCAGGTGAGGACTCTCAGGGAGACCCTTTATCTCCATTAATATTTGTGTTATGCGTAGCTTCGTCAATTTAGTACTAGAAAGGCAAAGTCAGGTGTATCAGTTTAGAGATGTAAAAGAAAATTAATCATTTGCTCAAGATGGACGATTAGAAGCTTTTTGGTTCCTTAATAGGAATTGTAAGGCGCTTAAGAAAAGATATAGCATGGAATTTGCATAGATATGTGCGTATCATAAATCATTAAAAGGGGACAGTAGTCAGCAGTGAAGGCCAGATAGCAAGAAAGTAAAATCACTGAAGGCAGAGAATCATAAGTGCTTCGGAGTATTAGAATCTGAGAGTGTACTAACAATGAAATGAAAACAAAAATAGCTAAGGAGTACATCGGAAGGTTGAAGAAGCTAATGAAGGGAAAGCGAAGGGTTCTAAATCTAGTAAAGGTTGTAAAAACTTTGGAAGTGTCGTTACTTCGGGTATTCAGCAGAATTTGTTGATTGGAAAAGATCTGAATTAGCAAATCTAGACAGAAGAACTAGGAAGGAATTCAATATGAATAGAGGACTTCAGCCTCGATTAGGAAGCAAGATTGCACTTACTTAGAATAACGAAGGTGGAAGCGGTTTAATATCAGCAGAAAGTAGGGTAGAGTTAGCTAAGTTTGATATATATAATAATGAATGAAATTTATGATTTGCCTGAGTTATAGTAGGAGATAGGAAAGGAAAAAGCCAAATGAAATTAAACAATAAAAAAAGTAGAGATAATCTACTGACAAGAGAATGTATGGCAATGTCGATTGGCAAGATAGTTGCAGGAATAGTAATATTGAGACATGGTTATGTTTGCTGAAAGGAAGCTGAAAGGGAGACAGAGTTTCTAAGCAAAATTAATTGTAAGGTCGGACTTATATTTCGGAGAGATCTATGAAAATAACATCCACATCATGTGATGTTTACAATAATGATTGCAGGTGTAGGTTTCAGGACTAATGATTGTCCATTACTTGAACGTTTGCGCTATCAGCCCTATCGTAAGCATTTGAGTCAATGATATTCCATTGTCTCACACCCTACCCGTCTTAAACACGGAAAGAACCACACACCATTGCGATGTAAGTAAATCGACGGGATGATCATGACCGAAACGCCTCTGATCATAGTCTTGTCATCATTGAACAACAAGCATTCTTTACAAATAACTGAAATATATTCTGCGAAACGAGGAAAATTGGCCGGGTTTCCATTTTAGTAACTAGAGCGATGAGGTCATATTTTTGAGCAGATATCGCCATCCCAATAATCGGTAAAAACAATGGCGTTTGTTTTAGAAAAGCGACAAGTAGATAAGAATATTCTGTGGGTGTTGTCAGGACATATGAAAAATAAAGTTTTGGTAATATAATAGAAGTCGAGGACATGAAATCGTGATTAAGGTCGTGATTTCAGATCCTGGGACGAGTGATGTTTTGTGCGCAGAACAATTCATCTTATGTTGCACAGCGACCATTTCAACACTCGACGTGTAGGAATGGTGACTAGCTGGAAAATGGATTTATTTTCCGGATATTAAAGAATTTCAGCCAATCACATACATCAAGAAAAAATACTGCCACTCTCGTTTTAAAAATAATTAGAGAATTATTACAACAGGGTATTTCATTCAGTATGCTTTTCGGATAGCACCTGGAAGGTTGAGACAAAAAACTTATATGAGGCAATAGAATATTCAGATAAGTGGATAAAACATTTAATTTCTGTCAAAAATTCAAACCGAAGTCATATTTGGGGCCGGCTCTATAAGGTAAATCAATTTTTGTTACTTTTCTTTTAAGATTTAACATTTGTATTACACACACATGTATATATGATTATTTTTCCCTCTCTCTCTATCTTTCTATAGCTATGCAAATTAATACAAATAAGTTGTTCCTGACGATCATTTGTCGGTGAGAGATTTGGTCCAAGCAACCATAACGTTGTTACATGCACTTCAGAATATTATTCAAACATTTCTTTGTCCTGTTCATCCTGTATATAGACTTCTACATAAACACATATGCATGGCGTGGCTGTGTGGTAAGAAACATGCTTCACAAGCAGATAGTTCCAGGTTCAGTTTCACTGCATGGCAATTGGGAAAGTGTCTTCTACTATAACCTCAGACCGACCAAAGCCTTACGAGTGGATTTGGTAGACGGAAACCGAAAGAAGTGCGTTCTATATGTATCTATATATATTGAAGCAATATGTGTTTGTGTGTGTGTGTGTGAGTTTGAGTTTGTTTGTGTGTGTATGTGTGTTTCTGTCTTTGCGACTATGTTGTTACCCATTCATATCTTGACAGCAAGTTTTTTAAGGCCCCTCCTTAACATTGCGGTTCGGCAAAAGCGGCCAATAAAATAAGTACTTGGCTTACAAAGAATAAGCTCTGATGTCAATTTATTGGGCTTAAAGGCTTTTTTTTGATATGGTGCTCCAGCATGACCGTGGGCAAATGACTTCAACACGTAAAGGAATTTAAAGAATAAGAATACACCTTTATATGTGTGTGTGCGCATGCGTGTGTGTATATATAAAATGCGTATGAATATATAAATATGTACTTATATACCTATATATATATATGTGTGTGTGTGTCTGTGTGTGAGTGTTTTGCCTCGTACACATGTGCATGATTTCCAACACACATGTAGACACACACTCACATATACATATATATATATATATATATATATATATATATATTATATATATATATTATATACATATATATACATATATATATTTATATATATATATAAACATATAGATATATATATTATATATATATACATATATATATTTATATATATATATATATATATATATACAAACGAAAATACATACACACACTCATATGCGCACACATTCATACACACACACATATTGTGCGTGTTTGTTTATGTATATATCCTATGCATCTTATATAACCATACATGATTACGTATGACCCCGCGTAGAAATTTTCGTCCTAAAGTCCTAGATTGCCGCCTATAAGTGGTTCTGGGTTAGGTAGATTGCCAGTGGTTGTGTTTTGCGGGGGAATTGGACAGTCGACTAATTGGACTTCAGCACTCTGAGAAATGAAAGGCAAAGTGTAGTTCGACAGGAAAGGAAATCAGAATGCGAATAGATAAATCGAGTTTTTTATTTTTTTTTTAAGATTTAACATTTATATATACACACACATATATATGATTTATTTTTCCATCTCTCTCTATCTTTCTATAACTATGCAACTTAATAGAATAACGTTGTTCGTGACAATCATTTGTCGGTGAGCATTTGGTTCCAAGCAACCATAACGTTGTTACACGCACGTAAGAAATATTAGTTAAACATTTGATGTCCTCTTCATCCTGTTTATAGACGTCGACATAAACACACATGCATAGGCGTGGCTATGTGGCAAGAAGCTTGCTCCGCAAGCATATAGGTCCAGGTTTCGTTTCCCTGCTTGGCAACCTGGGAAGTCTTCTACTATAACCTCGGGCCGAGCAAAGACTTGTGAGTGGGTTTAGTAGACGGACCCGAAGGAAATCCGTTATATATATATATATATACATATGTGTGACAATGATATTCAATTGTCTCACACCCTACCGATTTAACCAAGGAAAGAACACAACACATATTGTGAAGTAAGTAAATCGACGGGATGATCATGACCGAAACGCCTCTGATCATAGCCTTGTCATCAATGAACAACAAGCATAATTTACAACCAACTGAAATATATTCTGGGAAAGGAGGGAAATTCGTCGGGTTTGCATTTTAGTAACTAGAGAAATGAGATATCGCCATCCCAATAATCGATCAAAAACTTATATGAGGCCATAGAATATTCAGATAAGTGGAGAAAACTTATTTAATTTCTGACGATAATTTGTCGGTGAGCATTTGGTTCCAAGCAACCATAACCCCCCCCCCCCTTAACATAGCGGATCGGCAAAGTGACCAATAAAAAACACATAGAAACATATAGACACCACACGCACATATATATACATATATACGACGGGCTTCTTTAAGTTTCTGTCTACCAAATCACTCACAGGACTTTACGCCTATATATATATATATATATATATATATAACACACAAACGTACATATTTGCACACATTCACATTCACATACACACACAGGTACACTTACACACACACATACACGCACATATATTTGTTCTTGTTTGTGTATGTATATATATCCCGATGCATTTTAAATACCCAGACATGATTACATAACACCACCGCGTAGCAATTCTTTGTCCTGAAATCCTAGATTGCCGCTCATATATGTTTACTCTACTCTCGCTAGGTAGAATGCCAGTGGTTGTTGTTTTGTGGGGGAAGTGGTCAGTCGACTAATTGGACTTCAGCTCCTCTGAGAAATGAAATGCAAAGGGGACTTCGGCGGGAAAGGAACTCAGAACGCGAATAGCCGACAGAAGCGCTGCAAAGCAATTTGTAAATTTGTGTACAGGCATTGTGTACAGCATTGCCGACTATTTTGCTTGATATTCTTGTTTAATATTATATTTTTAATTTAACTCTATACTTTTTAAGCGAAAAACTTATTTTTCATTCGAAAGTCCTGTCCTGCGGGGATGGGAAGGTTGGCGAAGCATTCATTCAGATCTGAGGTGGTGGAAGCATGTATTTAGTGGTATACAAGTGTCCTATGGGTTTTTGGTTGCATGTGTGCTGAAGCAGTTGAATTCAGGGAAAATCCTGCTCACCTAGAGACCGGAGACAATGCTATATAACTAAATGGATGGGAAGATGACGACTGGATGTCCTCTGACCATAGCTTTACTCAATCAGGAAAACATTGGCTTGTGACGCAGATATGTTTACAATGTTTTTCCATCAAACACCTGGAGATACCTGCGATCTCTTTCCAATCACACACTCTTATTTTAGACAATGGAGGACATGGTTGCTAATGTTTGAATAAAAATAATTAGTAGGGTATAATTGGAATGCCTTTGTGCAAAATTACGATCAGTCAGTGGCAAACAACAACGTCGACAACAACACCCTAAGTAAAACACAAAAAAACAAACAAAGATATGTACCTAAAATTGGCCTCGTTCTCAGACTGTATCACCACATCAAACAACGCAATTATCTGCGTCAGACTTTCTATCATTACTGATACAACGCCATATCGTTAGCTACAAGAGACATCACTTAGGAGTAACGCTCAGATTTTTTCTCTCGGGATCCATGTAAATTCATGGGTGTTGCTTCGGGAAACGCCTAGTAGATAGAAGGATTCTGGATGCTGTCCCACTTATGTCATATAACATGTTAAATAATATAATTGGTGTCCAAGGCGAATGACCACGCTGTTGACGGTGTTACATTCGCGATAGCGAGATCGCGGTTTCAATCCCGTAAAGGGAATTGTATTGCATTCTTAAGCAATCACCTCATCTTATATTACTTTGCGTCGTGTAGAATGGTGAATTTCTTAAAAATGGATTTATTTTCCGGATATTAAAGTACAGCGAATACATACATCGACAGAAAATACTGACACTCCGTTAAAAAAACACATAACGGGTTATAAAATATGTGTACTTCGGTCAGTATTCTTATCCGATACAAGCCGCAAAATGAGAATAACTTTCATGAGGTAATAGAATATTCAGATAAGTGGATAAACCTTTTCTAATTTCTGTAAAAAATTAATACTGAAGTCATTTGAACCGGCATTGTAATGTAAAATCAATTTTGCTACTTTCCTGTAAATATTAAAATTTGATATTTATACACCACATATCTACACTGGCGAGATTAAATTTAAGACCGATGATAATAATCCTATTTCTAACAAAATATTTTGTTACTAACACCATACAAATTATTTCTAACTTTTACACTTTATGGAGACTTTATTTCTCTTTGAATGATGGCAGACAATAACTATTTTTATACAACTTGAAGAATGCATGAAAGTACTAGTTCAATCAGAGTGGATATTTGATATTCTATCGCTTCATATGTTATCTTATCTTATCATATATTATTATAGGATTGAAATAAATCATGAAATCAAAGTTGGAATTTCTTTAAGTAATATATTCTCCTATACACAATCATACATACCTGTGTATAAGTGCATATATATATAATATATATATATATATATATATATATATATATATATATATATATTATATATATATGTACCTATATGTATATATATATGTTTATAAGGATATTATTGCTTACAATATTATCAAGTGTCAACCATGCGTAAAAAATGCCATAAGGTAAGGCATCATTAATTAATGATTAAAGTTCCTACAGCAGCACCAGCACACTAAAATAGCATTACGAAGAGAGAGAGAGAGAGAGAGAGAGAGAGGAGAGAGAGAGATTAAGAGAGAAAGTCAGAAAGAAAAAAGAGAGAGAAAATGAAAGTGTGGAACAGAGAGAGAGGAAAGAAAAAAGAAAGAAAGAGAGAAAGAGAGAGAGAGAGACAATTCGAAAAATAATTAGCCAGATAAACAAACAGAACTTCAATACATAGATTGAAACACACACACACCCACACATACTCACACACACACATACACACAACACACCCACACACACACACCACATACATACTTATATAAATGGTAAAAAAATAACGCTCTCTTTCCTCAGTCAAGTCCCACAAGTCACGACCATCTCGGGCAGGAACACTGGGAAGGTTCGATCTGGTTGCCCCCCAATAAAAGTCTCTCTCTCTCTCTGTATATATAATATATAAGATAAATTATATTATATATATATACATATACATATTCATCTTTTATCCTTACATTTCCACGTGTATTTTATATTTTCTTTCTTTAACATATTTCTACTATGCTTATATATAATATACATACACACACACCCCACACACATATGTATATATTATATATATATATAATATACATATATATAAACACACACACACACCATATATATATATATATATATATATATATATTTATATATATACATATATATATACAATACACACACACACACACACAAACATATAAGTGAGTTGTGTATGTGGGTGTATTTATTCATTCAAACAATTACTAAAATATGTAGCTGCACCAATTGGGGAATTCCGGTTGTACAATTGTTCGAGTATAAATTATTTGATAAACAAACCACTTGACAAACAGTAGAAAAGTAGACATTTAATATAAATTTTAATACAGATAAGCAGGATAAGAGAAAAAGGCTTAGCAGAGAGTGGCTGAGGAGATCACAGTATGTGATACGAAAGAATTTATGCTAATAGTAATAATAATAATAATGATAATATATAATAATATATAATAATAATAATAATAATATAAAATATAATAATAATAATAATAACAATAATAATAGTCGTTCCTACTATAAGCACAAAGCCTGACATATTCTTGGATGGGGGGGAGTTAGTCGATTACATAGCCCCTAGTACTCAACTGGTATTTAATTTATAGACCCTCGAAATGTTGAAATGTGAAGTTGACCTCGGGTGATTTGAACTCAGAAACTAATGATGGATGAAATACTACCAAGCATTTTGCGCCGAAATGCTAACGATTCTGCCAGCTAAACCTCAAATAATAATAATAATAATAATAATAATTATTATTATTATTATTATCCTGTCTACTGGAAGCACAAGGACTAGTCCATTACATCGATCCCAGTGGTGTACTGGTACTTAATTTATCGTCTCCGAAAGGATGAAGGGCAAAGTCGATCTAAGCGAATTTGAACTCAGAATGTAGTGAGAGACGAAATACTTATCTCTTACTACCACACAAGGGGCTAACACAGAGAGGACAAACAAGGACAGACACGCTGATTAAGTCGATTATATCGCCTCCAGTGCGTAACTGGTACTTATTTAATCGACTACAAAAGGATGAAAGGCAATATCCCCTCGGTGGAATTTGGACTCGGTGGAATTTGAACTCAGAACGTAACCGCAGACGAAATACTCTAACGTGTTCGCCCGGCGTACCAACAACAACAACAACAACAATAAAGTGAATATCAAATATATATTGCGCGTGTTTCATTGGCAACAGACGACCATCTCCAAATAGAAGAATTTCTGTTTTAACACCCAATTTCAAAATGCATGAACGAAATAAATATTAAATATTAAGTAGAAATATTCCGCCGAGGTTGTCTTTGGCTTTTATCCTTTCGGGGTCGATGAAATCAATATCAGTTATGTACTGGGGTCGATGTAATCAACTTACCTCTCCCCCGCCGAAATTGCTGGTGTTGTGCCAAAATTTGGAATCATGTGTAGGGAAGAAATAAAACAAAACACAGCATCACTCACTAATGGACCCATGTTAATGTTTTAAAACAAATTAAAAGTGAACGGCTTAGAGAGTGTTTCATCTTTATGCGTGTTTCCTTGGATTGAATCTGTGTAGGTGGGCATGTTTAGGCGCGGCTGTGTGGTAAGACGCTTGCTTCCAGATCTGGTTTCGGGTTCAGATCCACTGCGTGGCACACTGCGCACATGTCTTCTACCATAGCATTGGACTCTCAAAATCCTCAGGAGTGGATTTGGTAGATGGAAACGGAAAGAAGCCCATCGTGACTATTCTTTTACTTGTTTCAGTCATTTGACTGCGGCCATGTTGGAGCTCCGCCTTAGTCGAACAAATCGACCCTAAGACTTAATCTTTGTAAGCCTATTACTTTTTCTATCAGTTTCCTTTCCAGAACCGCTAGGTTACATGGACGTAAGTACACCAACATCGGTTGTCAAGGGATGGTGGACGGACAAATAAAGACTCAAAAATACACACACACACATATGACGGGCCTATTTGAGTTTCCATCTATGAAATCCACTCACATGGCTTTGGTCGGCCCTTGGCTATAGTAGAAGACACTCAGCCTAGGTATCTCGCAACGGGACTGAACCCGGAACCATGTGTTTCTTACTCTACGGCCACTCGGATGCCTATATATGCCTGTCTGTATGTATCAGTGTGTGTGTGTGTCCTTGTGTCCGTGTTTGTCCCACCGCTTGATGACCTGTGTTGGTGTGTTTACGTTCCGGTAACTTAGCGGTTCACCATAATACTCCAATAATATAATTACCTTGCTTAAATAATTAAGTACAGAGGTCAATTAGTTCGACTCAAAACTTCTCAAACCAGTGCCATCTCTATATATACACATAATCCTTTCCGAGCCATTTTCGTTAAAGGAATTGTTCGTTACACGAGTAATTGAAATACATACAAATAGAAGAAATCCGTTTCATGCCACTCCCCAAAGCCACATAAAAGTATATATTATACCTTAGCGTTGATACAATAGAAAATCATGTAAAAGGTCGTATGTAGTGTGACTGCTCAGTTTGGTTTACAACTAAAACACCGGCTTGAACAGAAAAATGTGGTGCAGAAATTGTGTATCAAAGGTGATATGAAGTGGTTGATCATTGAGCGGAGGGACATAAATTATAACAGATAATTATCAAGAAAAATATTTAGCGTTAATCAAGAACATTCATTTTATAATTTATAATATAAGTATAGGTGCAGGAGTGGCTGTTTAGTAAGTAGCGTGCTTACCAATCACATGGTTCGGGGTTCAGTCCCACTGCGTGGCACACTGGGGAAATGCGTTCTACTATAGCCTCGGGCTGACCTAAGCCTTTTTAGTGGATTTGGGAGACGGAAACTGAAAGACATCCGTCGTAAGTGTGTGTGTGTGTGTGTGTGTGTTTGTCCCGCCACCATCGCTTGACAACCGGTGTTGGTGAGTTTACGTACTCCTAACTTAGCGGTTTAGCAAAAGGACACTATAGTATAAGTACTGGATTTACAAATAATAAGTCCCGGGGTCCATTTGTTCGATTAAAAAGACTCCAGCATGGCCGCAGTGAAATGTCTGAAACAAATAAAAGAACTGTGCAGAGTGGTTATAGAAATTGGCAAAGTCTCTTAGAGCTGTTTCTAGAATAGCTAAGCATGTTATTGAGTAAAGAATTCCATCTGAGCAAATCATTCCGTTATTGGAGAAAGAAGAAGAAAATGCAGAAATGCATTATATCCTTTATCGAGGATATTATTCGTTACCAGTCTTTTGGGAAACCATGGAATTCTCAGATAAATGTGTTGGGTATTTTCGTGATCGAAGAGTTAGTAAAGTTTCTAGGAAGGTCCCTGGCAAAGGATAATGGAAGTTAACAGTTGCATCTTTGAATAGAAAGTGAATCAGATTTGGAAGGCCTTGGAAGAGTCTATTATTTGGCGAATGAGAAACATATGAGAGTATATAGAGATTAGTCTATATAGTGAGGGTGTGTTTGACTTAGGGGTCAAGGGGATAAATGTATACGCACACATGCATACAGACATACATATATACATATGCGCACTAACATATACACACATACATGCAGTGGCATATTCCTATAGATATTCACACGCAAGTGTGTACATCTATAAGTACAAGAATTGTAAGATTCTTCAGCAAAGATATAGGAATTTGGCATAGATATGTGCGCCACATAAGTCATAAGAAGGGGACAGGTAGTCAGCAGTGAAGGCCAGATAGCAAGAGAGTAAAATCACTGAAGGCAGAGAATCATAAGTGCTTCGGAGTATTAGAATCTGAGAGTGTACTAACAATGGAAATAGATAAGGAGTACATCGGAAGGGAAAAGAAGCTAATAAAGGGAAAGCTTAGTGTTCTAAATCTAGTAAAGGTTGTAAAACTTTGGGAAGTATGGTTACTTCGGTATTCAGCAGATTTTGTTGATTGGAAAAGATCTCAATTTGCAAATCTTGACAAAATAACTAGGAAGGAATTCGATATGAATGGAGGACTTCAGCCTCGATTACGAAGAGCAAGATTTACTTAGAATAACGAAGGTGGGTGAGGTTTAATATCAGCAGAAGGTACCGTAGAGTTTGCTAGTGTTGATGTATATAATAGTGAATATAATTTATGAGTTGCAAGAGTTACAGTAGGAGACAGGAAAGGAAAAAGCCAAATGAAATTAAAACCAGAAAAAAGAAGAGAGATTATCTAAACTGACAAGAGAATGTTTTTCCCTGGTAGATTGGCAAAGATAGTTGCAGGAAATAGTAATATTGAGACATGGTTATGGTTGCTGAAAGGAAGCTGAAAGGGGAGACAAAGTTTGTAAGCAAAATCTTAATTGTGTATATATGTATATATACACACAAACGTACTCACACAATATAAACTGTTGTTTGCATATGGAATAATAATAAATTGATATGCGGATTCTCACTTGAACAGCTTAGGGATTCAGTACCGTCTTTACCCTCTAATACCTGCTTCTGCTGTGTGAGACCTCCGGCAAGTTACACAGGGTGAACTGGACGCCCCTAAACCATACAGAGAATGCTGCCCCTGAGATAACCCATGAACATGAAAGTTACACACATGGAGAGTAAACCACGTAGAATATCGCTTTCATTCTTCTGCTAGTAGCAGAATAATTCAGGCCTAGATGTCATTTAATAACTTGATGCGTCATCTTGATAGTAAGGTCGGACTAATATTTCGGAGAGATCTATGAAATTTAAAATCCACATCATGTGATGCATTACAATAATTATTGCAAATATAGGTTTCAGGACTAATGAATGTCCATTACTTGAACATTTGCGCTATCAGCCCTATCGTAAGACTTTGAGACAATGATATTCCATTGTCTACCACCCTACCGTCTTAACCACAGAAACAATAGAACACACATTACGATGTAAATAAATCAACGGGATAATCATGACCGAAACGCCTGTGGTCATAGTCATTCCGCCAGTGAACAACTAGAATACTTTACAACCAACTGAAATATATTCTTGGAAATGAGGAAAATTGGTTGGGTATGCATTTTAGTAACTAGAAAGATGAGGTCGTGTCTTTGAGCAGATATCGCAATCCCAATAATCGATAAAAACAATGGCGTTTGTTTTAGAAAAGCGTCAAGTAGATAAGAATATTCTCTGGGTGTTGCCAGGACATATGAAAAATAGCATTTTGGTAATATAATTGAAGTCGAGGACACATGAAATCGTGATTAAGGTCATGATTTCAGATCCTGGGACGAGTGGTGTATTGTGCGCAGAACACTTCATCTTATGTTACACAGCGACCATTTCAACACTTGACGTGTAGGAATGGTGACTAGCTGGAATATGGATTTATTTTCCGGATATTAAAGTATTTCAGCCAATCACATACATCAAGGGAAAATACTGCCACTCTCGTTTAAAAAATATAGAGAATTATTACAACAGGATATTTCATTCAGTATGCATTTCGGATAGAAGCTGGAAGGTGAGACAAAAAATTTATATGAGGCAATAGAATATTCAGATAAGTGGATAAGACTTTTAATTTCTGTAAAAAAATTTGAAACTGAAGTAATATTTGGAGTCGGCTTTATAAAGGTAAATAAATTTTTGTTACTTTTCTTTTAAGATTTAACATTTGTATCTACACACACATGTATATATGATTTATTTTTCCCTCTCTCTCTATCATTCTATAACTATGCAACTTAATAGAATAATGTTGTTCCTGACAATCATTTGTCGGTGAGCATTTGGTTCCAAGCAACCATAACATTGTTACATGCACGTCAGAATTATTATTTAAATATTTGTTTGTCTTGTTCATCCTGTATATAGACTTATACATAAACACACATGCATAGGCGTGGCTATGTGGTAAGATAGATGGTTCGCAAGCAGATAGATCCAGGTTCAGTTTCACTGCATGGCAATTTGGGAAAGTGTCTTCTACTATAGCCTCGGGGTGACCAAAGCCGTACGAGTGGATTTGTTAGACGAAAAAACCGAAAGAATTTCGTTATATATATATATTATATATATATATATATATATATAGATATATATATTATATATATATATATATATATATGTATATATATATATATGTTGATGCATAAGTGTGTGTGAGTTTGTTTGTTTGTGTATGTGTGTGTCTGTCTTCGCGACTATGTTTGTTAGCCTTTCATAACTTACAGCAGGTTTTTACGCCCCCTCCTTAACATTGCGGTTCGGCAAAAGCGGACAATAAAATAAGTACTTGGCTTACAAAGAAAAATCCCTGATGTCAATGTATTGGGCTTAAAGGCTTATGATATTGTTCTCCAGCATGGACGCAGGCAAATGACTTCAACAAGTAAAAGAATTAAAGAAAAAGTATACACATTGATATATGTGTGTGCTTATGTGTGTGTATATATCTAAATGCGTATGAATACATATATAAGTATTTATATACCTATATATATATATATTATATATATATATATATATATATGTGTGTGTGTGTGTGTGTGTGTGTGTTGTGTGTGTGTGTTGTGTTGTGTGTGTGTGTGTGTGTTTGTGTGTGTGTTTGGATGTTTCGCCTCGTACACTTGTGCATGTATTCACATACATGTAGACACACGCTCACATATACATTCATATATATATATATATATATACAAACGTACATACATACACACACTCATATGCACACACACTCATACACGCACACATATTTGTGCGTGTTTGTGTATGTATATATATCCTCATGCATCTTTATATACCATACATGATTACATATGACACCGCGTAGCAATTCTTCGGCCTAAAATCCTAGATTGCCACCTATAAAGTGGTTTCGGGTTTAGGTAGAATGCCAGTAGTTGTGTTTTGTGGGGAAGGTGGACTGTCGACTAATTGGACTTCAGTACCTCTGAGAAATGAAAGGCAAAGGGGAGTTCGACAGGAAAGGAACTCAGAACGCGAATAGATAAATCAATTTTTGTTACTTTTCTTTTCCAAGCAACCATAACGTTGTTACACGCATGTAAAAACTATTAGTTAAACATTTGTTTGTCCTGTTCATCCTATATATAGACTTATACATAAACACACATGCATAGGCGTGGCTATGTGGTAAGAAACTTGCTCCGTAAGCACTTAGATCCAGGTTTAGCTTCGCTGCATGGCAACCTGGGAAAGTTTGTTATACTATAGCCTCGGTCCGAGCAAAGACTTGTGAGTGGGTATTGTAGACGGACCCTAAGGAAGTCCCAGATGTCATTTAATATATTGATGGTTCATCTTGATAGAAAGGTCGAACTTATACATCGGAAAGATCTATGAAAATTAACATCCACATCATGTGATGTATTACAATAATGATTGTAGATGTAGGTTTCAGGACTAATGAATGTCCATTACTTGTATATTTGCGCTATCAGCCCTATCGTAAGCATTTGAGACAATGATATTCTTTGTCTCACACCCTACCGTCTTAACCACGGAAAGAACACAACACAAGAAATTCAAAAGATAGTGCTCATGGGAACTGCTCATATCCTACGCAAAATACTCTCTATGTAATCCCAAGGTTTAAAACAAACTTTTTTTTTATTTATTATTATTATTTTTTTATGTATTAGACATTCACTAGTACAACACCAAA
>NW_021825772.1:0-14649 GCF_006345805.1 Octopus sinensis | reverse complement strand
GTAGAAAGTGTGAGTGCAGTAGGTGAGGTAGGGGAGTGGGGGGAGGTCCTTCCTCTTTCGCGCTTTCACTCTTTCATTTTAGCAGAAAGCCATTCAGTGGTTTGCGTCACAGGTCGTTCACCTTCGAGCGTTATATTTAACCGAATTCCATGTGGTTGTTCCATTAACTAGATAATTTTTGCTCCTTTTCTAGTTAGCATTGGCCATATCTAATCAGGGATATGTCTACATCAAACCAGTCTACTTTTTGAATCTTAATTTTAGCTACATCAAGCAAAACAATCACAATTAGCCATCGGTAAGTTTGTCTTGTAGGCACGCCCAACTGTTACCTTTATCACACATCTGCTCATATATATTTCTTTATTACCCACAAGGGGCTAAACACAGAGAGGACAAACAAGGACAAACAAACGGATTAAGTCGATTATATCGACCCCAGTGCGCAACTGGTACTTAATTTATCGACCCCGAAAGGATGAAAGGCCGAGTCGATCTCGGCTGAATTTGAACTCAACGTAACGGCAGACGAAATACCGCTAGGAATTTCGCCCGGCATGCTAATGTTTCTGCCAGCTCGCCGCCCTCATATATCTTAGTATAAGTGTGGAATCCTTGTTCTTAAGCGGTTCGGCAACTGGAAAATCTGGCATCTGCTGCAACAAAATGTTCTCCATGGGTAATGTATATCTTCTTTATATATATTTTTAAGTATAGGGGAACGTAATGTTCATGACCCTTTACAGGGCCTCAAGGACTGGTAAGAAGAGGGGAGAAAGGTAGCCCCGAACACGAAACCTCACTTAAATACTTACGACAAAATGGACTCCACTAAAAGTAACCAAAATTGCCAAGTGGTGGTATTAAACCGGGTGATGGACTAACTCTACCGAGTAGCAGGAATTTAATTATGAATGCAAAAAGCCGGAATAAATACCGCAAGACATCTGGACCGGCATTCTTAAGTTCCACCAGTTCATCAACCTCGATTGATACTTCTTTTATCGACCCCATAAAAGATGTAAAGCAGAGTTGATGTCGGCTGTATTTGAACTCAGAGCGCAGATAGTTGGAATATTCACAACGAATGATGCCTTTTCTCTCTCACAGAGATTTCAAACATTGCTTTCCCTTTCTGTGTGTTTGTTTCTCTGCTCAATGAGTTATTCATCAATAGGTTACCGTTCATCGATTCTTTGAATAACCCTCTGTGACACATCCGACAAAATTGCCGTCTTGTAATACTTGCTATACTGCATGCCTCTTGTATTTCTGAAAGCTGAATCTCATGTTTTTCCCGTTAATTCTTGTCGTTGACTATTAGTTTACCCTTGTCAATATTTTGACCGGCGATGGAACCGATTTCCACATAGAAAGCCTTGGCTATGTTGGTTGCGTTTGAGGTTGTTTTTATAATGTTTGACCGACCTGTTGCTGAACTATCGTTGCATTTATATTTTCTTTCACAAACATTCGAGACGAAGACAGCTGGAAAATCTCATTAAAAATAAATGCGTGTGTGTTGATGCTGTTGGCTGTGTCCCTCTTATTGTAGTAGTGTTAGCTGTTGTTGTTATTGTTGCTGCTTTTACCACTGTTTTTATTATTTTTATTGTTGTCTTTAGGTATTTCGCATTGTTGTAATTCTTGTTGCTGTTCACGTTGTTCATATTGTTATTTCTTACTTCGAACATAAATTTATCTAATGTAATAGCAGTAACGTTGCATCTAGATTTCAACTCCTTAGCGACACTATTTTATTTGTCTCTCACTCCCACTTTATTTCACCATTTTACTCTCCTCCTCCTCATTTTCCTCTTCTTTCCTTCTTATATTCGTCTCCCTCAACTTTTGTTTCCATCTTCAAATTTTGGTAAGAAAACATCCCTTTAACAAAAATCAATATCGTATCAATAGATTTCCCTTGAATGGGAGAAGCTTGTAGGAAAACCAAACTCACCACCAACATTCAGCGAGTTTCTTCTCGATTTCACAAAAGAAATATACCGATGACGGAAGTTGGCTTCTTAAGTATATTTCTTAATATTCCTCACAGAATCTAATCCCACAACAGCCAAGGAACCATGCTATTCACACACAGCTATTCCGAAGTAGCGCAAACAAGGTATTTTGCCAACAACAACAACAACAACAACAAAATCAGCACCAACAGAAGCAACAGCAGAGGAAACTTACCACTTCATCAACTGGATGACTTTACTCACCGCTGATTCTCTTTCAAAAAATACACTTCTGAAAACAAAAGATGCATGTTTCACCCAGCAACTTCTTTCACTTCCTAAATTGTAGCTGGACCTTTTGAAGACTTGTTAAGTCTAAGGAATCCTCCAAAATTTTCTACTCTTTTTTTTTCTTTTCTCAATCAATAAAACTTCGTAAACTGTTTGCCATCTTAGAAAAAAGCTTTCTCATATTCTTCCCTATGTTTGTTTCCAGTTCTACAATGCTCTCCAGCTCTCTTCACGTACCATGTCTGTTTTTACAGGTGACATCGGTTATGGATTTTCATGACAAAATCTGAAGCTACATAATTTTTCTGCAGAAAACACAGCAGAAGCTTTTCGTTGTTTCTGCCAGTATATGGTTCACGTGATGTCGGCTGATGAGCCTTTATGATAAATATCTAAGGGCCTGCCATCTTCTGAGTCCTGTATGCCTTTAACTATGGGACAATCTTTTATTCTTGGGGGCTTTGACAAGTAACACCACCCCGGACCATTATTGAATTTCCCTTACTATCAACCACACCACCATCATCATCGTCGTCGTCGTCGTGATGGTGGTGGTGGTGATGGGTGGTGATGGTGTTGGGGGTGATGGTCGTCATCATCGTCATCCTCATCATCGTCACAAGCAGCAGCAGCAAGTGGAGGCGCAATGGCCCAGTGGTTAGGGCAGCGGACTCGCGGTTTCGATTCCCAGACCGGGCATTGTATGTGTTTATTGAGCGAAAACCCCTAAAGCTCCACGAGGCTCCGGCAAGGGGTGGTGGCGACCCCTGTTGTACTCTTTCGCCCCAACTTTCTCTCACTCTTTCTTCCTGTTTCATGCCCCCGACTTTCTACGCAACCGCTGAGCCTGGATGCGCATTCATCCATCCGTCGGTTGCTCTCGGTGTCGGGGGTTGACCTGCTTTCTCTTCTGCGGGTATTACGAATAGCAAAGGACCACTTTTCGGACTTCTCCCACTGGAACGAAGACAGCTTCGCTCAACAGCTCAACTGTAACAGCAACAGCAGCAGCAATACCACAGTCACCATCACCACCAATACCACCATCACAACTACTACGACCTTCATCATCACCACCACCACCACCACCACCAACACCAAAAATCGTCAGAGTACTCTTGAAAGTAGTGTTGACTAAGGGGTTGTTCCACACTGCATCAGAACTCATGAACTTCGGAGGTGGAACCTCATTGCCGGATACAATTTAATGTCACACAATCAACGAAACTTCACTAAAACGTTCATTTTTTTTTTACTCTATCAGTCTCAGGACAATGTACAATGCACTCATGATTACTTTAAACCATTGGTTCTCAATAGCGGTTCATATGGCACTGCTGGGATGGGTCCATATGGCCCTTGGGAGTTCACATAAAATTTTATTGTTAAAATTTGTGGTTATATATCTACAATACAAAAAAAAGCGTTTTATCAATTTTTTTTATACATCTGCTAATAATATTTAATTATAAAAGTACAATAGGATTTCTAAACATGGAATGTCTAGGAGGGTCCATTTGAGTAAAATAAGAATCAAAAATGTCCGTAGGCAAAAAATGGCTGAGAACCACTTGTTTAAACCAACAAAGGAGGCCACTGATAATAATTTCATTGCCTTCAAATGACCCGCATTAGAGCTATGCCTTACATTCGCCAAACTTTTTGCAATTTTACCTCCATGCGGTAAGCTCCTTGTCTGTATTACTAATCATTCTACAGCGGTTTTTTTCTTTCCATGGAGAAGGGGTGGAAATCATTATAGCTCTGCTATCAAGATATTTTTTTCACTCCTTGTGATGGACACATTCGTTAACTGAAATACTTTCTCTCTTGCGGCGAGCTGGCAGAAACGTTAGCACGCCGGACGAAATGCGTAGCCGTATTTCGCCTGCCGTTACGTTCTGAGTTCAAATTCCGCCGAGGTCGACTTTGCCTTTCATCCTTTCGGGGTCGATTAAATAAGTAGCAGTTACGCACTGGGGTCGATATAATCGACTTAATCCGTTTGTCTGCCCTTGTTTGTCCTCTCTGTGTTTAGCCCCTTGAGGGTAGTAAAGAAATATGAAATACTTTCTCTCTTGCTTTGTCTATCTCTCTGTGTATCGTCTCTGTCTGTCTCAACTTCAATTCCCACCATCCATACAGTGTAAAGAGAGGGATTGCTCAGTGCCTAAAACATTGAGCGAAGAATATAAGTAGCGATCGTGATACCACCACGAAGAAATGATCAAGCTAAGTAACAATCTGTTAAGCAACAACTACCCCCAAACATACTATCCACTCCAATTATGAGGAGAAGAGAGAATGAAGCCAATAAACTATCCACAGTCTGTCTACTCTATGTGAAAGGCTTCTTCGAAGAGATACAAAGATATGCGGCCCATATGACATCAGGACAGTATTCAAAAGTAATATACTTCGCAAACATCTCCTTCGAGTAAAACCACCAATAGAAGAGAATATGAACAAAAACTGCTTGTACTCCATCCCATGCTGCTGTGGTAGGTTATACTAAGGCGAAACATGCCAACCCATCAAAATAAAGGTAGATGAACATTGCAAAGCTGTGACACGGGGAGATATTGATAAATCGGGTATAGCTGATCATATATGGAAAAATGGAGACCACCTCCCCCTGTGGGATGAAGTTAAAATAATAGACAGAGAACACCACTGGAAAATATGAAAACTAAAAGAAGCAGCACAACAACCGTCTGAACAGATATGAGCAACCGGTATTAAGGAAGAATAGAAAAATATTAGATTTATAAGCCCTAAAAATTCACTCCATAATTGCCTACGGGCATATGGCGTAGTAGTTAACGAACCTGGCATGGGTGGGGCCCTGATCAACTTGGATCAATCGAAAGCCTTTGATAGGGTAGACCATCGATACTTGGAGGCAGTCCTGAGAGCGGCTGGTTTCGGTCCCGTCTTCCGCGGTGGATAGCTGCCTTGTACAGAGGCATCCGTTCGGTAATTCGCGTAAATGGACATCTATCGAGACCCTTCGACATTGCACGTTCGGTCCGTCAGGGATGCCCTCTCGGCGCTTCTATACGTATTGACTCTTGAGCCACTACTGCGGAAGCTGGCGACTCTGAGGGGCATCCCGCGAGAATTAGGATGCGGGACGAGCGTGTCTGCATACGCGGACGACGTCACCGTCATAGTGTCAAGCCACGAGCACATCGAGCGGGTCGGCGAGACACTGAAAGACTACGAAGCGGTGACAGGAGCAAAAAATCAACCGGGAAAAGTCAGTGGGCTTGCGGCTCGGCACCTGGAGAAGCAAACCCATGCCGTCCACCAGTACCTCCGTCGTGGGACGCTGGACAGACGGCCCGGTTGAGTTGCTCGGGGTCTGGTTCGGTCCGGACCTCCAAATGGAGAAGAACTGGAACGAGATAACGAGTAGGTGGTCACTCTCGCCCAGCAATGGGCCGAGAGGAAACTGTCCCTAAAAGGTCGGGCGGAGGTGGTGAACGCGTACATCGCGTCCATCATCTACTACCGCCTGACCGTCGTACCTTGCCGACCCTACCATCACCAAACTAGAACGCATCCTCTTCGCTTCTTGTGGAAAGGATGCGTCCCGATGGTCAGGCGATCCATTTGCTGTCAACACCCGTTAAAAGGAGGGCTGGGCATGCCGTGGTTGATGATGCGCAGACACGCGCTGAGACTGCGACATCTCCGGCTCTATGTAGACGACGGTGAACAGGTGTGGTCGCCGTTTGTGAGGCACGCATTCCCGCAACTCGTCTCCATGACCGAACTACAGTCGTGGATCAAAAAGAGGCCGAAGAAGGGCGAATGGCACCGCGAGTGTCGCGTTGCTCTCAAGCAACTCTGCCGTCCCGGGTCGACCTTGAGTGACTTCAACACAACCAAAGCATTCTATAGGGGATTAGTGGAGGGGAGGTACGACGACGAGCTCGGGGCAAACCTGGGCGTCGACGAGGAATACCTGACCCGCCTGTTTCAAAGACTTTCGGCCCGGGACCTATGGACAACTTCCAGAGATCCCTGGCCTGGCGGTGCTACCGAGAAGCGCTACCCGTTCGGGATAAGCTCTATAGGCATGGCTCGAGAAACACGGGGCCGACCTGCCCGAGATGCGGGCAGAGCGACGAAACGCTCTGCACGCAATCGTGCAGTGTCCAGCAATTTCCCACCTGTGGGCTTATGTCGAACGACTGCTGTCACGTGTGGGACGTGTCGGTTTATCAGCCGAGTCTATCGTTAATATCGTCACGCTCCTTCCTTCAAACGGGAAGGAAGAGCTATTTTATCATACTTGTGGCTATGGCGAAAGAATGTATCTGGTGGACGCGTCTGAAAGGATTAGAGACAAACACTTTCCTCTCTGGTCAATCTCTCATCAACTTCTTCAAGTATCACTTGAAGAAAAAAGTGAGAGTAGAGAGGCAAGTTTTGTCTAGTGAATGTTTTAAAAAAAGATGGGTGAATGTAGCAAGGATGGCACGTGAATGACGAAGCCACCTTGACTATGGTTCTATGAACCGTAAAAATTAATACAGAGAGTTGCTTATTTGCAAAAAAAAAAAAAAAAAAGAAATATAACATGTGACTTCATTGACCGAGGTTAGCGTGGTCTTTTCCGTAGGCTTTTCTTTCCACGGGTAAACCTCACCTGTCCTCCTTACACTTCATATGGACATTCTGTGTGATAACGATCCCTATTGATCAATTTTTTCCTCTCCCCCTTTTTTTTAACCCCCCCCTTTTTTTGTCCTCTTTCTCTCCTTTACGAGATCCTTTTGATCGACCCCCCTTTTTTATTTTATTTTATTGTTATTTTATTATTATTATTATTTTTTTTTTTAAAACCTTCAAAAGAAAAGCTCTACCTTGTAATTTGTTCTATCTGTGTGCAGCCCTGTGTGGCTAATAAAGAAACATATCTATCTATCTATCTATCTATCTATCTATCTATCTATCTATCTATCTATCTATCTATCTATCTATCTGGCACCGCGAGTGTCGCGTTGCTCTCAAGCAACTCTGCCGTCCTGGGTCGACCTTAAGTGACTTCAACACAGCCAAAGCATTCTATAGGGGTTTAGTGGAGGGGAGGTACGACGACGAGCTCGGGGCGAACCTGGACGTCGACGAGGAGTACCTGACCCGCCTGTTCGGGACGACTTTCGGGCCAGGGCCCATGGACAACTTCCAGAGATCCCTGGCCTGGCAATGCTACCGAGAAGCGCTACCCGTTCGGGATAAGCTCTACAGACACGGCTCGAGAAACACGGGGCCGACCTGCCCGAGATGCGGTCAGAGCGACGAAACCGTTCTGCCGCACTCGTTCAGTGTCAACAATTTCCGACCTGTGGGCTTATGTCGAACAACTGCTGTCACGTGTGGGACGAGTCGGTTTATCAGCTGAGTCTATCGTCAATATTGTCACGCCTCCTTCCTTCAAACGGGAAGGAAGAGCTATTTTCATCATCTTGTGGCTATGGCGAAAGAATGTATCTGGTGGACGCGTCTGAAAGGATTTGAGACAAACACTTTCCTCTCTGGTCAATCTCTCATCAACTTCTTCAAGTACCACTTGAAAAGGAAAGTGAGAGTAGAGAGGCAAGTTTTGTCTAGCGAATGTTTTAAAAAAAGATGGGTGAATGTAGCAAGAATGGCACGTATGAATGACGAAGCCACCTTGAGCATAGTCCTATGAACCCAGAAATCGAAAACAGAGAGTTGCTTATTTGCAAAAAAAAAAAAAAAAAAAAAAAAGAAATATAAAATGTGACTTCATTGACCGAGGTTACCGTGGTCTTTTCCGTAGGTTTTTCTTTCCACGGGTAAACCTCACCTGTCCTCCCCTTTACACTTCATATTGACATTTCTGTGATAACGATCCCTATTGATCAACTTTTTTTTCCTCTCCCCCCCTTTTTTTTTTTTTTTTACCCCCCTTTTTTTGTCCTCTTTCTCTCCTTTTACGATCCCTTTTGATCGAAACTCCCCCTTTTTTTTTTTTTTAAACCTTCAAAAGAAAAGCTCTACCTTGTAATTTGTTCTATCTGTGTGCAGCCCTGTGTGGCTAATAAAGAAACATATCTATCTATATCTCTAATTCTATCTATCTATCTATCTATCTATCTATCTATCTATCTATCTATCTATCTATCTATCTATCTATCTATCTCTGTCTATGGACGTGCTGTCACTTCGCTCCGAAGGTAATCGTTGTTTTTTTGACTATTTATAGCCCATATTTTGTGTACATTTTTGTAAATAAGGTGTGTAAGGCACCCAACTTTCGTTTGAGTGCTTTTCCATGGGAGGAATTCGCCCCTAGGGACAGTTTCAACCCTATTTAACTTTTGTAATTTCTTTCTCAACATTTTGAAAATGTCAAGAAATTGTATTGTAGAACGATGGTCGCGTTCCTTTATCGACCAGCTTTCTCCTAGACTGGAAACGCTAGGAGAAAAAAAAAAAGAATTTATGCGCGCAAAGTAAAATCATCAATGACTTTGCAATGAACGCTACAACTACTTGTAGTAACAGCCCTGTCACCAACACCACCACTAGCAAGAACAACATAGAGACTACTACTGTTACCACCACCGCCTTCACCACCACCACCACCACCGCCGCCACCTCATCCACTACCTCAACTACCAACAACAACAAAAATAACAATGACAACAAAAATAAAAATTGCGCCACCATTTCGACATCTGCTGCCACGGCTGTCTCTTCTGCCACTGACACTACCACCAACAACAAAAACAACAATAACAACAACAACAATTCCGTTCAGACCTGTTTTACTCCAACAACAAGAACTGAAGTGAATAAACAAAAGACTGTGACCACCAAACAAATTGACAAAAGCTGCTCGAATACAGAAATAAATTATGCAAGTAATTTTCCACCCCTTTCTACTTGCACAATCAAACCAAATACACCAAATTTACCAACTGCAGCCAACAACAACATCACCACCAGCAACAACAATAACAAAACAACAACAAATTTCGCCGAGGCGATTAAAGAAAAAAAGACAACAGTATATTTTACTGCACAACAAATAAAAGACACGAACATTTTAATAACAGAAGTAGATGGTATAGTAAAAATAAACATACCAGAAGAAATATTAGAAGATGAAAAAAAAAGAACAATTATTTATAAAATAATTAATAAGAAAACAAAAAGTCCAGAGAAGGCTAACACAAGCAAAATAAAAAATGCTTGAAACCCATCTGGAACTACAAAGACTATGTGACCTGGTGGAGCAAGTTCGCACACATACAAGTGGTTTTCCACACTGAAGAGTTAGCAAAACGTTTCTCAACGCTAACTCTTCATTCAGATGAACTGACATTAATACCAAGCTATCGTGGACAGAAAGTGACTAAGATCACTTTAAACAACGTCCCAAAAATAGCTAACAATCTCTGGTTAGTAAAGGCCTTATGTGTGAAAATGAAAGATTTCACAATTTTGGAAACCACGGTCACGGAGCACAAAAACTGGGTGGGAAAAAATGTAGAATTTCTACTACATATAAACCAAGAAGACATAAAGAAAATACCCACCCAGATATGTGTATCAGAAGACCACAAGGTGTATGTGGTCGTCGATGGCAGAAGGCCACGTTGCTACATATGCGGCAGTGAACAAAACCTAAAAAAAGACT
The DNA here is from genome assembly GCF_006345805.1 of Octopus sinensis. Taxonomy (NCBI): domain Eukaryota; kingdom Metazoa; phylum Mollusca; class Cephalopoda; order Octopoda; family Octopodidae; genus Octopus; species Octopus sinensis. The sequence goes on along the minus strand of NW_021825772.1, from coordinate 4,716 downwards.
GCAAATCTGCCGCAAGAAAACAGCACGAAAAAACAACGGAAAAAACAAATAAACCAGGTTTACTACCCACACCACGTTTTGCACAAACAGGACTAATCACAGAAAATCAACAAAAAACAAACCTCACCAACCAAACAACCACACCAACTGCACCAAGAACAGAAGCAACATCACCAACAACAACAACAACCAAGAATAAACCAACTACCAAACCAAGGAGATCTGCCAAAAAGACACTCATCGAAAATGAAGAAACAATTACTACTCCAAATCCCCACAAAATTGACACTCCAAACAACACAACAATACCTACAATCACTCAAACACAAAATACCCACACCCACCTCCAAAACCGCATACACCACAACTAACGCTCACCCACCAACACCAACAACAAAATCAACACAGTCTACAATAGACCCCAATATTTTCCCTCTTCCAGCTCTGATTCTTCTGATTGTCATTAGACGAAGAAGACACAGAAGATTGGCAAATAGCCACAGGGGGGAGAAGAAAAGAAAAAAAAAGAAAAGAAAAGATAACAAACAAAGCAGGAAGATTCACCACTCCCGAAACAAAAACATCCACAGAAAACAAACACATCAACACAAACACACCATCATCAAACCCCACAACAATGTTGACAGCCATAAACACAAACAACCACGACCTAATGGAACACATTAGGTCAAACACACTAACATACTGAAAACGACATAAAAACAAGTAACCACCCACGCACAACACACACCACAACACATTAAAATAATACACGTAACACAGAACACATACAGCACCCTGAAATCTCTTTACCCTAATGCAGTAGGGAGATTTCAAAAGTATTCATCAAAAAACTATACAAAAGCCTCATAGAAGAAGATTGTGAGGTGAAAAACAAAGGACTTTCGAACAACAAGTAACCTTTTCTCTCTCTCTCTTTCATTTTTGCACTTTCTTTTCGTGTGTAAAACACAATTTTTTATCGGAACATGCTCAGAATAGGCAGTATAAATGTACGTGGCTTGGGGTCGCCTTGGAAACAAGGCTACCTGTTAAATGACATCAAGTCACTAAATCTGAATATCATAGCCATCAGTGAGACCAGACTCCACAGCTTGCGGGCACTCCAGCACAGTTTCGGTACACATTTTAACATTTATTTTTCTCCGAGAATGGGCGGAGGTGGCACCGCGGTGCTTCTCCGGAAGAGTCTAGATCTCAAAGTAAGAGCAATTTTCCTAGACCCGGAGGGTAGGCTGGTCGTCTTGGATGTCGATGGCAGCAATGAGTGTGCTTTTCGACTGATAGCAGTTTATGCTCCGTCCTTAACAGGCCGACCAGATTTCTTTCGACGTCTAGAGTCTTTCATGGAACGTCTCGTCCTTTACTTTTAGTGGGGGATTGGAATGCCACCTGGACACGCATCTAGACTACGTGGGCAGAGATAGCAATAGAAGGGGATGCAAATGCCTCAAAGACCTGCTCAGACGTTTCCAACTGTCTGACAGGTACCGACTGGACCACCCGAATGTGCCAATGTGGACATGGAGTAACCGCATCGGGTCGTCCAGATCATACTTAGATAGAGTATTCTGTAGGACAATAGATAAAAATAGCGTAGGTTGTCCACAATTTCATATAGACAGTTACACAGATCACAAGTTTGTGACTTGTACACTTGACTTAGATAAGACACATAGGCAGGGTCCTGGTTACTGGAAACTGAACGCGTCTTTTACAGCACGACAGGTTTACAGGGACCGGATCAGCACATTAGTTAAGGGAGCTTTGACGGGTACCATCATCAACAACAGATGGTGGTATGCTCTAAAAAGAGCAATTAAAGCAGAATCAGTCAGATACAGTAAAGCACTAGCATTAGACCGAAATAGAATAGAGGGAGAATTAGTTAAGGCTTTAGAAGAGGCACTTAGAACTGGCATCGCGTCCAACGTGCTGGCGGCGAGATTGGTCCTCGACCAACACCTCAACGCCAAACACGAGGGATGCGTTGTCAGAGCTAGGATGCGTGCTCTGATGAACGAAGGAGTTGGAGCCGCCCAAGAGGCCCGAGTGGTGGAGACGCAACGAGGCAACAGAGCCACCATCAAGTCTCTTATAGATGAACAGGGGCGCGTATTGCTCGAGCCTAAAAGGATGTGTGGAGCTTTTCAACAACACTTCACCCAACTGTTTGGGACAAGTGGTGGGTCAGAACGCAGAGTGGACTTTAGTGCCTACCTGCATGCCTTGCCACGACTCTCAGCAAAAGAGGTGGAGTCTTGTGAAAGGCCTATCACAGCTGCGGACGTACAGGATGCGATGGTAGGCTGCGCGAGAGACAAGTCACCAGGCTTGGATGGTCTGCCCTACGAACTTTAATTTCATATGCCAGACTTGTTTGGAGGCGTCTTGGCAGCTGTCTACTGCAACTGGCAGAAAACGGGAGTATTCCTGCTTTGTAAAGCGAGGATCAGTGGCACTGATTAAGAAAGACCCAACAAGGGGGACGTCATATAATTTTCAGGCCCATCACTCTGCTCAACGCAGATTTGAAAATTTTGGCCAAGGTGTTAGCCGAGAGGTTGGCGCTTGTCATCAAGAAACTAATCGACAAGGCGCAAACATGCGCCGTGCGGGTAGAAGTATTCATGACAACCTCCATCTGATGCGCTACATCATAGACAGGGTAGTTAAGAATCCTGGCATGGGTGGGGCGCTGATCAATTTGGATCAATCAAAAGCCTTCGATAGGGTAGACCATCACTACTTCGAGGCTGTCCTTAAGCGGCTGGTTTCGGTCCAGTTTTCCGCGTTGGATCGCTGCCTTATACAGCGGCATCCGCTCAGTAGTTCGCGTAAATGGTCATCTATCCAGACCTTTTAACATCATGCGTTCGGTTCGTCAGGGATGCCCCCTCTCATCGCTGCTGTATGTATTGACTCTTGAGCACTACTGCGGAAACTGGCGACGCTGAGGGGCATGCCACGAGAGCTGGGATGCGGGAGGAGCGTGTCAGCATACGCGGATGACGTCACCGTCATAGTGTCGAGCTACGAGCACATAGAGCTGGTCGGCGAGACACTAAAAGAATACGAAGCGATAACGGGAGCAAAAATTAACCGGGAAAAGTCAGTGGGCTTGCGGCTCGGCACCTGGAGAAGCAGGCCCATGCCGTCCAACAGCGTCTCCATCGTGGGACGCTGGACGGACGGACCGGTTAAATTGCTCGGGGTCTGGTTCGGTCCGGACCTCCAAATGGAGAAGAACTGGGGCGAGATAACGCCTAGTGTGGCTACTCTCACCCAGAAATGGGCTGAGAGAAATCTATCCCTAAAAGGTCGGGCGGAGGTGGCGAACGCGTACATCGCATCCGTCATCGAGTATCGTCTGACCGTCGTGCCTTGTCCCGACCCTACCATCACCAAACTGGAATGTATACTCTTCCGCTTCTTGTGCAAGGGAAACGTTCCGATGGTTAGGCGATCCATTTGCTGTCAACACCCGCTAAATGGAGGGCTGGGCATGCCGTGGTTGATGATGCGCAGACATGCGCTGAGACTGCGACATCTCCGGCGCTTCATAGACAACGGTGAACAGGTGTGGTCGCCTTTTGTGCGGCGCGCTTTCCCGCAGCTCGTCTCCTTGGACGAACTACAGTCATGGATCAAGCAGAGACCGAGGCTAGGCGAATGGCACCGCGAGTGTCGCGTTGCTCTCAAGCAACTCTGCGTCCGGGATCGAACTTGTGCAACTCCATCACAACAAAGGCATTCTATAGAGGATTAGTGGAGGAGGTGCGACGACGAACTCGGGCAGAGTCTGGGCGTCGACGAGGAACACCTGACCCGCCTGTTCAGGACAACTTTCGGGCCGGGACCTATGAACAACCCCAAAGATCCCTGGCCTGGCAGTGCTATCGAGAAGCATTACCTGTTCGGGATAAGCTCTACAGACACGGTCCAGACACACTGGACCGACTTGCCCGAGATGCGGTCAGAGCGACGAAACCGTTCTGCACGCACTCGTGCAATGTCCAACCATTTCAGACCTGTGGGCTTATGCCGAACGGCTGCTGTCACGTGTGGGACGAATCCGCCTATCGGCCGAGTCTATTGTGGGAATTGCTCTCCGCCCCTTTCCCTCAACCGGAAAGACAAGGCAGTTTTCATCGTACTGGTGGCCATGGTGAAAGAATGTGTGTGGTGGACCCGAGCGAAAGGATTAGAGACAAACACTTCCACCTCTCTGGCCAATCGCTCATCAACTTTTTCAAGTACCACTTGAAAAGGAAGGTGAGAATGGAGAGGGAAGTTTTGTCTCGCGAAAGATTAAAAAAAAGATGGGTGAATGTTGCAAAGATGTGCGTGCGAGTGACGAAACCATTTTGACATGATCCTGTAGATCGTAAAAAAGAAAGAAAGATAGCATTTTGATCTCATGTGGTTATTTCCTCCCTGACTGAGGTTCCCGTGGTCTTTTCTGTAGGCTTTTCTTCCCACGGATGACCCAATCTTGTTTTTATCAATGTTTTTATCATTTTTCTGTGATACACGATTTTTTTTTATTTTTTTTTTCCTCCTCTCGATCCCTTTTGATCGCAATCTTACATTTATTTTTTTCCACCCTCGAAAAGAAAAGCTCTGCATTTGTATTTGTCCCCTCTGTATTCAACCCTGTGTGGCTAATAAAAGAAAGTTATCTATCTATCTATC
>NW_021825771.1:12500-14614 GCF_006345805.1 Octopus sinensis | reverse complement strand
GACGAAATACTGCAAAGCATTGGCCCGGCGTGCTAACGTTTCTGCCAGCTCACCGCCTTACCAATCAGAAAAATATTGTTCACTGAATGTGTAACGTCAGTAGCTCTGGTTAGTCTCAGAGTTCTGACTAGTTTTGGCAGATGAGAAAGAACACGTCAAAATATATGAACCTCAGAAAGCCGTGTGTCTGTGACAGAAATATGCTGCTGGACATATGTTGTCATAAAAAGGAAACGATGTTTGTCCTTGGCCATCGCTACACCCGCGAGCATGTTTTCTCTCTAAGTATTTCTGGACATATTAAGAATAAACATGTATGTAGTATATATATTATATATATATGTGTGTGTGTGTGTGTGTGTGTGTGTGTGTGTGTGTGTGTGTGTGTGTGTGTGTGTGTGTGTGTGAGAGTGTGTGTGTGTGTGTGTGTGTGTTGTGTGTGTGTGTGTGTGTGTGTAATGTTGAATAGTTGCAAGAACTGAAACAAACAGTCGTTTGTACAGACATGTAGAACTAGTAATTTCAGTTCGGGAAATGAAGGAGACGAGCAAAAAATAAATAAATAAAATAAAAGCTGAAAACAGGTGAATAAAGAAAAGAATGCATTGGCAATTTCATAGAAATGTTGAAGATTAGACAGACAGAGAAAAAAGATGGCTGTGGATGACTAACAGTGATTTAAAACCGGAAAAGGAGGGTTTAATCTGTGCTGCCCAATGGCAAGCATTAAGAACGAATTACATCCCATACAGAAGAGATAACACACCAGAAAGTGATAAGTGCAGAATTTGTGGATAAAATGGTGAAACCGTATGGCATATTACGAAACAATGTACACCACTAATCCAACAAGAATATAAGAGATGTCTATTGGATACTTGGCAACAAGTATGGAGTTGACAGAGCAAAAAAGTGGTACGAACATAAACTCGAAAGCATCATCGAAAATGATAAGGCAAAGATGGAATTTTATGATTCAGAGCGAACAGTAGATAAAGAATAGGAAACCAGTCATAGTATTAACTAAAAAAGAAAGCAAACGTTACTGGATCAAGAAAAATAACGACAGGATTTAGGATACACCATCCAAAATCTGACATAGAAACATATGGAAGGTGGTAGAGGCCTTATACAGCTAGAAAACTATTACAAAATAACCACCATAGGACTGCAAAAATACCTTCTTCAGAAACAAGGAAAACTAATACAAATAGCCACAAAACACGAACAAAACAAAAACCTGTTTTCAGTCTTCAAGGAAACTAATAAATACAAACAAGAAGTCATACTACCTAACAACTATGAAGAAAAAAAGAAACAACAAAAGCAAGCAAATCCCCTTCATGGCAAATAGTAGGTTAAACTAAATGCAAAATAAATAGACAAAGCAAAATCCTAGCTATGGCTGTGAAGCTCAGGACTCAAAGTAGAGACTGAAGGATTTTCAACTGCAGCACAAGACCAAAGCCTCCCCTCCAGAAATTACCAAAAACATATAATGAAAAGAAACAAAACAAGTAACTGCAGAATATGTGGAGATTGACAAGAAACAATAAATCATATTTCTCTGGCTGCCGAGTCCTGCCTAAGAAGGAATATATTCACTGACACGACAGAATTCGGACCTACATACACTGGAAGCTATGCAAACACTATGGAATAACAACAGAAAAAAAAAGATGGTATAGACACACGCCAGAAAAGGTCACAGAAAATAATAATGCAACAATACTTTGGGATATGCTAATACACACAGATAGAGAAATTAAGGCCAATATGCCAGATATTGTCAGAGATCATGAAGAAAAAAATGCTTTCTAATTGATGTATCAATACCAACAGATGACAACGCTTCTCTACAAGAAATGGAGACACTTTCAAAATACAAAGACCTGGAAATAGAGATAACTCGAATGTGGAGTCTAAAAACAGAAACAACCCCTGTCATAGTGGGCGCATTAAGTGGGATAAAAAAACCATTCAGACAAATATATAACAAACACACCAGGAGTAATAAGTATATATAACATACAGTAAAATAGCACAAATAGGCACCGCACACATTCTACGTAAAACACATTCGATACAGTAGCCACAAGAGCATCACAGCAAAC
>NW_021825771.1:0-7500 GCF_006345805.1 Octopus sinensis | reverse complement strand
CACACACTCATGAACTTGTGTAATATGTTCTCTGTTGGGATTACTATGAGGGCGTTGTTTGAAGTTTTGTACTCTTATTCGTAGACACTGTTATTTATAAATATATCTGAAACGAAAAGGGAAGAAACACTTCAATTCGAAATTAAAACCTTGAGATCTATCTCCTCAATAACATTTTTGTTATGGAGAGCTCTTTGATTATTTGTCGGTTATCAGCAGGAGTTTCGAAGCAAAAAGAAATCTTCTAGGGGGGTTCCTTTGGCTGATACATGTTTACTTCAATTACGCCATTAATGTACTTAAGAAAACCTGATCATCATTTCCCTATCTCCGTTTAATATAAAGAACTTTTGTACCATAAAAAAGGAACCAATAATATGCTGCTTGTTTGAAAAAAAGGAAGAAAGAAAATGCGTTTAAGTAATGCAATAATTAGTGACGTCTCATTTGATCAAGTTTCTGTTTTCAAATAAGAAATGAAAAATATTTAGATATTTTTTATATAGTATTTTCAGAATAACAGCGTAGTTTGTCATCTTTTTTTCAACGGACAAATCGCCGCTTCATTACATTTCTGACAAGAGATTGACAGAAGATTGTCTGTGAAACTCGCTTGGAGTACGTATATATCAACACGATATTTTTTACTGTAAAACATCTTGTTTTTTAGTGTCTTCGCTATAGTTCACATACCGGCGAAAGATACACACAATCACACACGAACTCTGGCATACATAGTTACATAAATATACATGTGTACTTATATATGTGCATATACGGGTTATGGAGGCGCAATGGCCCAGTGGTTAGGGCAGCGGATTCGCGGTCATAGGATCGTAGTTTCGATTCCCAGACTGAGCGTTGTGGGTATATATTGAGCGAAAATACTCAAGGCTCCACGAAGCTCCAGCAGGGTGTGGTAGCGAACCCTGCTTTACTCTTTCAACACAACTTTCTCTCACTCTTTCTTCCTTTTTCTGTTGTACCTGTATTCCAAAGGGCCAGCCTGTTACACTCTGTGTCACGTTGACTCCCTCCGAGAACTGCGTTAAGGGTACACATGTCTGTGGAGTGCTCAGACACTTGCACGTTAATTTCACTAGCAAGCTGTTCCATTGATTAGATCAAATGGAACCCTCGTCGTCGTAACCGACGCAGTGCCGTGGTATAAGAGTTATGTAGGGTAAGAGATAAGTGCAATAAAATATACATCTATATGATATACATTACCATAGCTCTATGCATGTACTGAGTGGAGGCACATGGCCTAGTGGTTAGAGCAGCGGTCGAGAGATCGCCTGTTCGAATCTCAGACCGGGCGATGCGTGTGTTTATGAGCGAAACACCTAAGCTCCACGCGGCTCCGGCAGAAGGTAATGGCGAACTTCTGCTGACTCTTTCGCCATAACTTTCTCTCACTCTTTCCTCCTGCATCTTGCAGCTCACTTGCGACGGATCGGCGTCCCATCCAGGTGGGGAACCTATACGCCAAGGAAACCGGAAACCGGTCCTACGAGCCAGGTGTGACTCGAGAAAGAACATACAACAATGCATGTACTGAACACCACAACTTTTATGGATATAAGATAGTGTTTCAAGGACTAGCAGAATTAAAATATAAATAGCGGTGTCGTTAGTTTTGGGAATAAAAAAAGGATGGTGAAACATTGTACCACTGGTATACAAACAGAGAAGTATAAACAGGAACATCGTAGAATATCCGCAGGACTCAGAATAACGACCTGTTTGCTGCTGAATAAGAAAATTTAAAAAAAAACTTTAGAAAGCGGACTGATAATCGAATTTAACTATTTTAATCTTTTACTTATTTTAGTCATTTGACTGCGGCCATGCTGGAGCACCGCCTTTAGTCGAGCAAATTGATCCCAGGACTTATTTTTTTGTAAACCTTGTACTTTTTCTATCATTCTCTTTTGCCGAACCGCTAACTTACGGGGTCATAAACACACCAGCATCGGTTGTCAAGCGATGTTGGGAAGACAAACACAGACACACATACATACATACATACATACATACATACATACATCATACATACATACATACGAGGGGCTTTCAGTTTACGTCTACCAAATCCACTCACAAAGCTTTGTGAGTAGAAGACAACAGCCCCAGGTGCCACGCAGTGACACTGAACCTGGAACCATGTGGTTGGTAAGCAAGCTACTTACCACAGAGCCACTCCCACGCCTATTCGGTCTGCTCACCTAAATAACAGAATCTTACTCTGGATGATATGTCATAGGAATGTGATGTTTTACCTTATATGGTTGCTTAAATTACGTTTCGTCAACCTAGAGCATCAGGCATTATAGTCAGTTCGCACTGGCATAGTGTCTCACAACAGCGATTCTAAAGGAAACACATTCTGTTGTGCCTGGGGAGAGTCATTTTCTTTTTGCGCCTTATAATGTAACACACGCACCGGTAAAATTTCCACTTATTTCTTATTTTTATTTTCCTAAAATTTATGTGCGTTACATTATAGTGCGCAAAAAGAAAATGACTCCCCCTAGATACAACAGAAAATGCTTCAACACACGAACTCATATAAAGAATCTTGCAAACCAAATCCCAAAACGAAAAGGAAACATAATTGGCTGAATAAATGCAGCGATAGACATCAGCAATACAAGTTATTGTAAGGTCATTGACATGAAGCACCTTGACCGCATGCGACACAATTAGCAGCGAAACGTGAAATATCGAAGTTTAGGCTTCTAGTTTGGCACAATAAATTAGATTAATATTGTACTTAATTACACAACGTTTACTTGTTTATACGAATGAGGACCATTTGTTTAGTAGTAGCGTGTAAAACCTGAGTTGCTAGGATTTCCACTAACATATTGTGTTAAGTATACTAATATTGATTCGAGTGTTATTTTTATCTATTTTTGTTTGATATTTTCCGAAATATGAATTTACCTATGTACACGAATACGTATCTACTTCCATACATAAAAGCGTTCATTAAATTATATACACATAAGTACTTACAACGTATATATAAACATACATTAAATTATATATACATGCTTACGTGTACACACATACGTACGTACATACATACAAACGTATATGAAATTATATATGCACACGTATATACATACACTCAAGAACAGAATCACAGAATTATATTTCATCCTAGAGCTGTACTTTCTATTTCTTGTTTGCTTTTATTCTCTCTATGTTTCACTGTACTGAAATGAAAAGAACAGCTGCGTGCTACTTGGGGTGTCTGTAAATTAGGTACAGTAAAAATACTTTGAGATATAACGGTCAGACTTGCAACTAAATTGAGAAGTCATCAAAGATCAGGTAACTAAACAAAACTCTCGGCAATATAAAGTGGTATTAATATGTCGAAGAATTCCAACATTTATATATTCGTGCGAGTGTATATGTGTGCTTGTATTATATGCGTGCGTGTGTATGAATGTCTCTCTCTCTCACCTTCTCTCCCTCTTTCTCTCCTCTGCTCAATATATATATATATATGCATATATATAAATATATATAAACATATATATATATATATATAAATATATAAACATATATATATATATATAAATAATATAAACATATATAATATATAAAATAATAAATATATATATATATATAAATATATAACCACACACACAACACACACACACACACACAAATATATATTATATTAATATATATATCTATATATATATATATATAAAGCTGTGATATCTAACTTTTCCGCTACCAAGGCCACATTTTATTTAATTTAATTCTCCTCGGGCTTTTATTGCTCGACTTCTTGATACGCTAGTCTTATCTTAAAAACTCGTTTTTTTTCAGTTTCATGTCTCAATTGTAAGATTATATATTTGAATAATTATAAGTACACTATAGTCCTATAAAATTTTGAAATTAGCTCATAGGTCGCAGTGCTATCTTTGTGAACCCCTCCACCAGAGGTTTTTACAACCCACAACCGATAGGTAACATTCATTTGTTGCTTGTAGTTTAGACTCAGGTCACAGTTGATTTTAAATCAATACTCAAAGTCATTTCTACTCCAACTGATCTGACTTAAATTCGAGGCAGTTATACCCTTCATAATTTAAAGGAATTAGATTGCAGTTGTATGTATAAAATGCTTGTTATTTCTAACAGGTTTAGCGGCAAAATTATGCTCTCTTGTTCGATATATATTATTTGGCGAGGTGGATGACATCCACCTTCAATTAATCTCAATATGCAAGTGCTACTGTTGAATTTGTGTTTTTTACGAATGACATCTCAGTTTCTATGGATATTTAGGGTTTCTTTAGATCCTAATGGAAATCATTTATGAATATATTTCAATGTTAATACCTTTTTGTATGTAACAGATGTCATTTTTGGTTTTACAGTCGTAAAGAAACAGAGTCATGCTGGTATTTTTCACTCTACTTAATTTTAACTCGAGATATAGAAGCCACACATTGATTCTGAAATATTCTAAATACATTTTCAAAAATCTTCCATTGTATAAAGATCTATATATAGTGATTCAATGATACAGAAATGAGCAAGTTGAACATTTATATTGGAAGAGTTTTTTTCTTTCTTTTTTATGTCTTTTACACATATCAGCCTACAGAAATTGTAACTGAGCACCAAATGTATTTTGTTTCACTAAACCAGAATAGCCTACAAATGTGATCGATACTACTCTTTAACTATGTCTGACATACTAAAATAAAAAACAAGTAAACAAGTACTATTTACATCACTGCTACATAGCATTGCAACACTTTTTCAAGTTTACAAAGAATTTAATATAGAAAAAATAAAAAGAATCAAATGAGTTAAATATAGTTCAATACTATCAAAAAATTTCCAATTATAAAATCAGCGGTTCGATATTCATACATCTCACACTAAATTAGATACGCAAAAAAGAGTAACAAAAATGATAGAAAAAATAAGATATATTTACCAATATGTTAGAAGTCGTCCTGACAAACTTCATCTCTATTTATTGCTACATTTAAAGGCTACGGTCCCGTTACTATGAACATGCGTTTAGAACGTCGCAGACATGTGAAAGAATCGCCAGACGGATTTCTCAAGCCGACCCAATCGGTAGGAAACCTAAGGATAGACCAAGAGCAAGATGATTGGATAATATCCTTGGTCTAAGTCGGTCACGCTTCGAAATCCAGCCAGAGTAAATAATGACAGTTACTTCTTATAGGATCCTATGGAGATGGTAACTGATGTATTTATCTCCACGATCCTCTCAGGAATAGTCGGGGAGAAAATGAATAGACTGATTGCAAACTAACAGAATACTCATGGTTTCTAAATTCGAACTCTAAATATTTACTTTCTACTCATAAGTAAGTGGAGGCGCGTGGCTTAGTGGTTAGGGTGTTGAACTCATGATCGTAGGGTTGTGCTTTCGATTCCTGGACCGCGTGATGTGTTGTGTTCTTGAGCAAAACACTTTATTTTCACGTTGCTCCAGTCCACTCAGCTGGAAAAAATGAATAATCCTGCGACGGACCGGTGTCCTGTCCAGGAGGAGAATTTCTACGCCACTGAAACCGGGAAACCGGCCCTCATGAGCGTGGCATGGATCGAGAAGGAACATGTTCTTGTGGAGGCACATGGCCTAGTGGTTAGAGCAGTGGACTCGCGGTCGAAGGATCGCGGGTCAGAATCTCAGACTGGGCGATGTGTGTGTTTATGAGTGAAACACCTAAACTCCACGCGGCCCCAGCAGAAGGTTATGTCAAACTTCTGCTGACTCTTTCGCCACAACTTCCTCTCACTCTTTCCTCCTGCATCTTGCAGATCACCAGCGACGGACTGGCGTCCCGTCCAGGTGGGGAACCTATACGCCAAGAAACAGGGAAACCGGCCCTATGAGCCAGGCGTGGCTCGTGAAGGAACAAACAACAACTCGTAAGTAAACATTAAAATGAGATGTACTTCTGTGATGAAGGTAAAATATCTTAAATAAAGAGAAGTGAAAATTCGACCTCTTTAAGAGAAATGGTCGCCATATTAGTATTTTGCGTCTTCACGTGTGTGTTCTGTAATTTGATAATCATGCATTTTACAAAGACAAAATACAATATGTACAAGATGTTTAGGAGTGGCTGTGTGGTAAGTAGCTTGCTTACGAACCACATGGTTCCACGTTCAGTCCCACTGCGTGGCACCTTGGGCAAGTGTCTTCTACTATAACCTCGGGCCGACCAAAGTCTTGTAAGTGGAATTGGTAAACGGAAACTGAAAGAAGCCCGTCGTATATATATATATGTGCGTGTGTATATATATGTGTGTGTCTGTGCGTCTGTGTTTGTCCCCTCCAACATCGCTTGAGAACCGATGGTGTTGTGTTTACGTCCGCGTAACTTAGCTGTTCGGCAAAAGAAACCGATAGAACAAGTACTAGGCTTCCAAAGATTAAGTCGTGGGGTCAATTTGCTCGACAAAAGGCGGTGCTCCAGCATGGCCGCAGTCAAATGACTGAAACAGGCACTTAGAGAATCACTCCAGCCTCTGGTCTGTCAGCGTGCTTCGCCTTTCTTTCTCTTTACTGAGGCTACTAAAACTCTTTCTACTCTTTGGAAATGTCTGGTCTCACATTCTTTTCAATTAGACGTTTTCTACTCAATCGTCTCTCATCCTGTCTTCATCTATACTGTATCCAACCATCACAACTACATTAATTTCTACACACAAGCTATTCTCTGCTGAACGTCGACTCTCAGGACCTTCTCATCAGTATAAGTTTTTATTTTCCTGTGTTGAATAGCAATAATTTCAAGGGAGAGTAAATGGTGCCAATCTCACAATCATTGGATGATTTCCAAGACAAAGAGCAGTGCCCATTAATCCCCAACCGGATACGAAATCGCAGCCCCCGCCAACTCTACAGTCGCTGCCGTAGTCAAATCTCCATCGCCATCGCCGCCGCCCTTGAAAACGTCACCGCCACCGTCGAAACCATTCGATGTCAGGCGATATATACAAAAAAAATTACATACCTTGGCAGGGAGTGATATTTTTTCTTTCGTTTCCGATTGTAAAAGAATGGAAATGAGAAATAATCAACGCTAATAGAATTCGAACTAAGAAACTAGTGGATTAAAATTACATACTGCTATACATAGAGTTCGATGCTGTTTAATTCGTGCCATTCCAGCACCATTTTACGATGGCTTAATAAAGACACGAATTTAAATATCTAGACAGAAATTAGTAATTAACAAAGAAACAAAGAGAAGAATACAGAATATTAATAACATGTTGAAAAACAATTCAATTAATAGCCAACAAATGTAAATTTTCTCGGTCTACGTGATGACCAGTCGAATATTTAAAATTACATTCATTTAATGTAATTAATTGAACTAAACTTTTGACACCATCAAGCTCTCATTACTAAAGATCTTCTTGTTATTGCCATTGTTGCTGTTGTTGCTGTTACTGCAGTGGTGGATGTTG
>NW_021825770.1:5000-14401 GCF_006345805.1 Octopus sinensis | reverse complement strand
GAATCTATTACGAAATCCACTCACAAGGCTTTGCTCGGGCCGAATCTATTACGAAATCCACTCACAAGGCTTTGCTCGGGCCGAATCTATTACGAAATCCACTCCAAGGCCCCCAATCCAATTCACAAGGCTTTGCTGGGCGAATCTATTACGAAATCCACTCACAGGCTTTGCTCGGGCCGAATCTATTACGAAATCCACTCACAAAGATTGCTGGGCGAATCTATTACGAATTCATCACAAGGCTTTGTTCGGGCCGAATCTATTACGAAATCCACTCACAAGGCTTTGCTCGGGCCGAATCTATTACGAAATCCACTCACAAGGCTTTGCTCGGGCCGAATCTATTACGAAATCCACTCACAAAGCTTTGCTCGGGCCGAATCTATTACGAAATCCACTCACAAGGCTTTGCTCGGGCCGAATCTATTACGAAATCCACTCACAAAGCTTTGCTCGGGCCGAATCTATTACGAAATCCACTCACAAGGCTTTGCTCGGGCCGAATCTATTACGAAATCCACTCACAAGGCTTTGCTCGGGCCGACACGCCCGACCCGAATCTATACGAAATCCACTCACAAGGCTTTGCTCGGGCCGAATCTATTACGAAATCCACTCACCACAAGGCTTGCTCGGGCCGAATCTATTACGGACGAAATCCACTCACAAAGCTGTGCTCGGGCCGAATCTATTACGAAAATCCACTCACAAAAGGCTTTGTTCGGGCCGAATCTATTACGAAAATCCACTCACAAGGCTTTGCTCGGGCCGAATCTATTACGAAATCCACTCACAAGGCTTTGTTCGGGCCGAATCTATTACGAAATCCACTAACCAGGCTTTGCTCGGGCCGAATCTATTACGAATCCACTCACAAGGCTTTGCTCGGGCCGAATCTATTACGAAATCCACTCACAAGGCTTTGCGGGGCCGAATCTATTACGAAATCCACTCACAGGCTTGCTCGGGCCGAATCTATTACGAAATCCACTCACAAGGGCTTGCTCGGCCGAATCTATACGAAATCCACTCACAAGGCTTGCTCGGGGCCGAATCTATTACGAAATCCACTCACAGGCTTTGCTCGGGCCGAATCTATTACGAAATCCACTCACAAGGCTTTGGCTCGGGCCGAATCTATTACGAAAACCATCACAAGGCTTTTGCTCGGCCGAATCTATTACGAAATCACTCACAAGGCTTTGCTCGGGCCGAATTCTATTACGAAAATCCACTCACAAGGCTTTGCTCGGGCCGAATCTATTACGAAATCCACTCACAGGCGCTCGGGCCGAATCTATTACGAAATTCACTACAAGGCTTTGCTCGGGCCGAATCTATTACGAAATCCACTCACAAAGGCTTTGCTCGGGCCGACGAATCTATTACGAAAATCCACTCACAAGGCTTTGCTCGGGCCGAATCTATTACGAAATCCACTCACAAGGCTTTGCTCGGGCCGAATCTATTACGAAATCCACTCACAAGGCTTTGCTCGGGCCGAATCTATTACGAAATCCACTCACAAGGCTTGCTCGGGCGAATCTATACGAAATCCACTCACAAGGCTTTGTTCGGGCCGAATCATTACGATAATCCAATCCACAAAGCTTTGCTCGGGCCGAATCTATTACGAAATCCACTCACAAGCTTTGCTCGGGCCGAAATCTATTACGAAATCCACTCACAACGCTTTGCTCGGGCGGAATCTATTACGAAAAATCCCCTCACCAAAGCTTTGCTCGGCCGAATCTATTACGAAATCCACTCACAAGGCTTTGCTGGGCCGAATCTATTAACGAAATCCACTCACAAGGCTTTGCTCGGGCCGAAATCTATTACGAAATCCACCACAAGGCTTTGCTCGGGCCGAATCTATTACGAAATCCACTCACAAGGCTTTGCTCGGGCCCGAATCTATACGAAATCCATCACAAGGCTTTGCTCGGGCCGAATCTATTACGAAATCCACTCACAAGGCTTTGCTCGGGCCGAATCTATTACGAAATCCACTCACAAGGCTTTGCTCGGGCCGAATCTATTACGAATCCACTCACAAGGCTTTGCTCGGGTCGAATCTATTACCGAAATCCACTCACAAGGCTTTTCGGGCCGAATCTATTACGAAATCACTCACAAGGCTTTGCTCGGGCCGAATCTATTACGAAATCCACTCACAAGGCTTTGCTCGGGCCGGATCTATTACGAAATCCACTCACAAAGGCTTTGCTCGGGCCGAATCTTACGAAATCCACTCACAAAGCTTTGCTCGGGCCGAATCTATTACGAAATCCCCATCAAGGCTTTGCTCGGGCCGAATCTATTACGAAATCCACTCACAGGCTTTGCTCGGGCCGAATCTATTACGAAATCCACTCACAAAGCTTTGATCGGCGGCGCGGAATCTATTACGAAATCCACTCACAAGGCTTTGCTCGGGCCGAATTATACGAAATCCACTCACAAGGCTTTGCTCGGGCGAAATCTATTACGAAATCCACTTCACAAGGCTTTGTCACGCCGAATCTATTACGAAATCCACTCACAAGGCTTTGCTACGGCCGGGGGGAATCTATTACGAAATCCACTCACAAGGCTTTGCTCGGGCCGGAATCTATTACGAAATCCACTCACAAGGCTTTGCTCGGGCCGAATCTATTACGAAATCCACTCACAAGGCTTGCTCGGGCCGACTCACGGGGGCCGAATCTATTACGAAATCCACTCACAAGGCTTGTTCGGGCCGAATCTATTACGAAATCCACTCACAAGGCTTGTTCGGGCCGAATCTATACGAAATCCACTCACAAGGCTTTGTTCGGGCCGAATCTATTACGAAATCCACTCACAAGGCTTTGTTCGGGCCGAATCTATTACGAAATCCACTCACAAGGCTTTGTTCGGGCCGAATCTATTACGAAATCCACTCACAAGATTTTGCTCGGGCCGAATCTATAGTAGAAGTTGCCCAAGGTGCTCGGAACTAAGGTGAATAAGGGTGCCAGTTAGCACCAGCATTCCTGGAAATAAAGGGTCAGAACAACTCTAAACCACGGGGAGCAATTATCTAATGACTGACCAGAGAGACAAGCTTCCTATAGAAGTGAGAGAGCCAGATCATCTTTGATTTCTGATTTCATTAATCCTCATCGATGTCTCTCACTCGGTTGCCGAGGCTCCCGCTTACTGTCTCTCCTTGTCTCGCTTGCTGTAGAGAGCTTGTGTCCCTTGTCAGTTAATAGATAAGTGCTCCCCCGTGGCCAAGAGTTGTTCTGACTCTCATCTTTAGCAATGTTGGTGCTAAATAGCACCCTTGTCACTGTAGCGACGTCTAACACTTATGCCTTTTGGTTGTAAATTGCGAATAAGCCTCCTTAATAATTGATAATTTCCACTTTTACCATTTATGGTATCAGCTTCTGATCGCTACGGTGTTCTCTATAAACTGACAAGGTGAGTTAACTTCAACCCTGGCAACCGGCTGAGAATCACTGATGAGGATTAATCAAATCCGAAATCATCGATAATCTGGCTTTGTCTTTTTTGCTTGCTGTAGGGAGCTTGTCTCACTTGTCAGTCATTAAACAAGTGCTTATCTGTGGCTACGGGTTGTGACTCCTTATTTCTAGCTTTGCTGGCGCTGACTGACCTTAGTATATATATATATATATATATATATATATATATATATGGTGTACTGTTCCGTAAGATCGGCAAAAATGTACTCTATATGGAGAGAAATAAATAGTATTTGATAAATACAGTAAATATTTTTAGATGTTACTATTAGTTTCATGCGATGAAAAGTTGCCAGACACAATCTCAGGCACTGCCCACATGGCATAAGTAGATAATGCTGCGTGGGCAGTGGCTGACGATTGCGCTGAGACACCAGACATGTCAATAAATACTCTCTGGTATGTTTTCATCGCATGAAACTAATAGTAACACATAAAAACATATATCGTGTTTCTTAAATTATATATATATATACATTTAAACACATAAGAGATGACCATAATAGGACATCTGACTCACTAGAAAGAGCAGTTAAACTCCAAACCACTATTAGTTGTAATTCTGAATGGGAAAGAGAAATAAAAAAGTGACCCTATCTTTCCTGGACTATGCATAGTTTCGGTAATCATTGTAAATAAAATAAAATTAATTTACTTTACAAATGGCGTTGCCATCTTCAGCAGGAAGACAAGGCTAACATATAGGCACGAGGCGATAAGGACCTTGCCTCGAGTTTATATGCGCTATAACTTTTCAAAATCCACCACGCACGCGTGGTTTTTCAGCAGTAAATATAACTTTCAACATTAGCCAAAAAATCCTTTTATCATTAATTAATAAATCTTAGGGTATCAAATATATATATATATATATATATATATATATATATATATATATATTATATATATATATATATATATACATACCACACAATAAGCAAGTCCATCATAACGTAATGATTTACTAAAATCTAAGCTAATTCTTCTCACGCGATAAGTTTTGATGTTCTATTTGAAATAACGAAAGAAAATCTCCTACGCAGATCAACTAAATATAAACCCCTAAGAAGCCTTAATATTGAATAAAGCAACGATAGGAACAATAAGACTAAACCCAGTTCAACAGTTTCATCAGTTCCCCTCCCTGGTATGATACTCTTTCATCGTCCCTCTGGAGTATTTGAACTCAAATTGCAGAGATGGAGAAAACAAAATGACGCGAGTCTTTCTATTCAAGATTTATGGCGACGTTTCCGCATGTCTATACTCTCTCTTTTTTTACTCTTTTACTTGTTTCAGTCATTTGACCGCGGCCACGCTGGAGCAAATCGACCCCAGGACTTATTCTTTGTAAGCCTAGTACTTATTCTATCGGTCTCTTTTGCCGAACCGCTAAGTTACAGGGACATAAACACACCAGCATCGGTCATCAGACGATGTTGGGGGGTGGACAAACACAGACACACAAGCATATATACACACATATATATATATATATATATATACATATATACGACGGGCTTCCTTCAGTTTCCGTCTACCAAATCCAGTCTCAAGGCTTTGGTCTGCCTGAGGCTATAGTAGAAGACACTTGCCCAAGGTGCCACGCAGTGGAAATGAACCCGGAACCATGTGGTTGGTTAGCAAGCTACTTACCATACAGCCACCAGAGCTTGTCATGAGATCTCGTGATATTATGATTCGAGATGTTGACAGCTTTGACTTAGTGGCAAAGGAAGATAATTTATATAAAGTGAAGGAAGTAACCATTCTGGTTATTTTCCCTGTGTTTTCTTTTATTACTGATGGTAAGAATGTCTAAATACATCGTGGATAAAATATAACAGTGTTGGCGCTTGAATGTTTTCCCCGTTTATATTCGTATTCAAGTGTGTTTATATGCTTTATATGAATAAATATTTATAATCAGACGAACGTGTCGTATTTAAAGAACTGCTGCATCCGTATAGAGGTTATTGTCGCTTGTATCAGTCGAGCAGCCCACTTGATGATAGCAATGTAGAAGTTTACAATGATACATATAGTATTCATGAACATGTGTGTGGGAAGTATGACAGGATGGGGTGTCGACATGCGTTCATATTGGTGCCTATGTGAAGATGCGTGTATCTTCAGCTTTGTGCTTTCGTATATTTGTACACGTTCCATTGTTCGTGTTTTGTGTCTGCTGCGGTTATAGGCAAATTACTCTTGTTTCCCATTCACTCATTATGTGATGTAACTGAATGTTGCCTGTATACTACGATCATTACGCGGTCACAGTATTGCTGCTACACAGTTGATGGTTAATTAGGAACCGACTGTAGAACGTTATCTTGCGTAAGTGATGTATATAACGGAGTGAGGTGGAGAGGTGGAGATGTAGGGAGAGAGAGAGCGAGAGAGAGAGAGATTGTGTGTATGTGTGAAGCAGCGTCCAGAGCCATTCCCTGTCTAACGGTAATATAAATATAAAATAAAGGCGGCGAGCTGGCAGAAACGTTAGCACGCCAGGCGAAATGCTCAGCGGTATTTCGTCTGCCATTACGTTCTGAGTTCAAATTCCGCCGAGGTCAACTTTACCTTTCATCCTTTCGGGGTCGATTAAATAAGTACCATTTACGCACTGGGGTCGATGTAATCGACTTAATCCGTTTGTCTGTCCTTGTTTGTCTCTTCTGTGTTTATCCCCTTGTGGGTACTAATAGGTGATATAAATATAAATTCACATATCTTATAGGCAAACGTTTGTGCATCTTTTATCTTTTATCTTTTTACTTATTTCAGTCATTAGACTACGGCCATGCTGGGGCACCAACTTGAACAATTTTTAGTCGAATGAATCGAGCCTAGCACTTTATTTTTAAAGGCTGGTGCTTATTCTATCGGGTTCTTTAACTTGCAACTTAGTGCTGAACCACTAAGTTACAAGGACGTAAACATACCAACACGGGTTGTCAAGCGGTGGAGGGAGTACAAATACATACACAAAGACACACACACGCACACACTCACACACATACACGACAGGCTTCTTTCAGTTTCCTGCTTCTAAATCCTCTCACAAATCTTTGGTCAACCCGAGGCACTTGTAGGAGACACTTTCCCAAGTTACTACGCAGTGGAACTGAACTCAGAACCATGTGATTGAGTAAGAAGCACCTTACCACGTTTCATTTTTTTTTTGTTTTTATTCATATTGCATTCAGCAAACAATACAAAAATATTTGCGCCCATTTTAGCGAGATGTCAAAGGGAAACATGATGTCTGTGCAATTTGTATGCTGGTATAGACCCGAACGAGTTTCAACGCCAGTCTGTCGTATATGCTAATACGTGGAGATCAACAGAAGTGGTTTATCAGTCTCGATAGACCAATGTATTATTTATGCTTGTAGGTTATATTTTGGAGATACTGAATCCTGTCTATTGTATTCCTATATGTAAATATCATTTTGGAATATTGTCTATTGTATATTGCGGTGAATTTTTGAAATATCTGCAGGCTTTGTTGTGCAAGCTGTTAGGATGTGGGGCTTGTGTGGATATTGGATGTAGAAGTGCTCTGAAGGAGTACTCCATGGCCCTAAATGCAACCTAGTGGAACTGAAGGTTTACTTTTTATGGAAAAAGGCTCTGTGACCATTGTTTCTAAATGGGAACTGTTCGTCTTCAGGTAACTTATAACTTTCAGCTGCCAGTGGTTTCTTGTCTAGATTTTAGTTTCTCTCTCTTTCGCTTCCATGCGCGCAGATTCGTACATATTTATAATTACACGCTGGGAATTTGCCGAGGAGGAATGCATTGAAAGCAATGCTGTCTGCCTCCACATCAGCAAATATAGGAACTAACTACTCAAACTTCCAATGAGTTCCATCCGTCGTTCATATCTTGGATCAGTAGCTTCTAATCAGATCACACTATTATAGTGTGTGTTGATGGGGCCTGCTACATTATGTATACCAAGGACTTTATTCCCACCATTCCTAGTAATAACACCTATTCGTACACAGAAGATACTACTCTTCATTCTCCACTAATATACTTCAATCATACATTGACTACTCACACATCCACTAAATCCACTCTGACTCAACGAAAGAGAACACGAAGCATCCTCCAATGAGGATATAACAATCTCATCTGTTTTAGCAGCAATTAAACGTAGAGGAGTTTCATTTAAATATTTGTTTTGCAAGATTTTTGAAGTGAAATCGTGTGTTGAAACAAATATTGTTGTATTTCGGAATGGTCATTTTGCCAGTTTAGCCGAAAGAAGATTAAGATTAATGT
This sequence comes from Octopus sinensis, assembly GCF_006345805.1. Classification (NCBI taxonomy): domain Eukaryota; kingdom Metazoa; phylum Mollusca; class Cephalopoda; order Octopoda; family Octopodidae; genus Octopus; species Octopus sinensis. The sequence continues at coordinate 6,587 of NW_021825770.1, read as the reverse complement.
AAAAAATGAATAACGCTGAAGCAAAGTAACACAAAATATATAGTGCGTGTGTTTTTATTGGCTAAACTGGCAAAATGACCATTCCTAAATACAACAGTTTCATTTAAGGTACATATAAAAGAAAGAAAGAAAAAACATCACCATTCCTCAGCCACGTTAATCGTGAACAGAACTCAGCTGGAGTCTTCAAAGTTGTTTCAGTTTGTTTCATTATCATCGAGAATGTTCCCTCCACAAGAGTCAGAGATACTCCCACCCTCAAGTAATACTTTACAAAGCTCAGGTAAAGCCTACAATGGAGTATTTCTCTCAAATTTGTTACTGCACAAATTCACCTTGACATGCAGGTGAGCTTTCATTTCTATCTGCTCTCTAGCAACTCCAACGGCCTTCGTTCTTTGGAAGTTCCCGAGCTCATTACCATCTTATCTCAGGTACTTTCCACCCTCGCGTTTCTTCTTCTGCTATTATCCTTGCTCTGTTCACTCCCTCCCTAATTGCAAGGTTTCCTTTACAAAATGCCGGCCCCACTGAATTTCCATCCTTGTTCATGTCTTTCCTTACAAATGTTCGAGAAGGTCATTAATAACAACAACCCCACTGGTCAAGGAAGATCTGCAGAAACTTTGGGCATTGTCCTTTCTATCATATTCGTGAAAAACACAAGCTGTAACATGTGACATGTACACATGTGTATGCATGTATATATATATATATATATATAGATATACCCCAGATATATATATATATATATATATATATATATATATATATATATATATATATATATATATACTTCTCTATCCTACTTCCTATCAGGCATGCACACGGACCTCTCTCTCTCTCTCATTCTGCCATTTGGTCTTCCTCTTTCTGTCTGTCTCTATCTATCTTTCCCTCTCTCTTTCTCTCTTTCTCTCTTTCTCTCTCTCTCTCTCTCTCTCTCTCTCTCTCTCTCTCTCTAATACCTAATCTACATTGTCTTTCTAGAAAACAATTACTGAGGTAACTATATTTGAAGTTTGTGTGTTAATATTTGAAGGTTGTGTATAATTGTGTGTATTTCTGCTTGTGTGTGTGTGCGTGTGTGTGTGTGTGTATACGAAATATTTACTCTGTTACTCTTTTACTTGTTTCAGTCATTTGACTGCGGCCATGCTGGAGCACCGCCTTTAGTCGAGCAAATCGACCCCAGGACAAACACAGACATAAAAACATATACACACATACATATATATACATATATACGACGGGCTTCCTTCAGTTTCCGTCTACCAAATCCACTCACAAGGCTTTGGTCGGCCCGAGGCTATAGTAGAAGACACTTGCCCAAGGTGCCACGCAGGGGAACTGAACCCGAGCCATGTGGTTGGGAAGCAAGCTTAAGACAATGTACAGGTTTCAGCGTTGAATGAATGTATAACATGTGGATCACGTATCTGGGGTACATTGGATACCCCTGTTTTCAAATTCTCCCGTTCATACGCAAAAGGCACTTCAGAAGTAGCCGAAGCAATACTCCTTTTCCTTTCTGTTTTGAAATCTTTACTCATTTATGAAATAAACCGGATCCTCAATGAAGGTTAT
>NW_021825769.1:0-14593 GCF_006345805.1 Octopus sinensis | reverse complement strand
TATATATATATATATATATATATATATATATATATATATATATATAATATATAACGGGAATCTTTATGAAAATAAACAAAAGACGAAGGCAGGTGAATACAAACAAACAATTGTATTAGTATGGCGCTCAGGAATATAAATAAAACATGTCTTTTACGTTTCGAGCCTACGCTCTTCAACAGAAAGATACACAGAAAAGAAACACAGAAAGAAACAAGGAGAGAAAAAAAATGCGTGCAGAGGCTAGCGAATCAACATGGCGATATATATATATATATATAAAACAAAAGACGAAGACAAGAGCAACAAGTAGGTGTATTAGTTTAATGCTGGGGAAAAATGGAAAAGTCTTTGAAGTTTCGAGCCTACGCTCTTCGACAGTAAAGATTAAGTAAACAATTTTTTAAAAAAAACAGAGAGAAAGAAGAAAAGTGGAGAGAGAAAAATGTGCAGGGTCTAACGGTTCAACATGATGAGATGGCCAGAAGAAAGAGGTTGAATGAAAGGGAGATAATAACTATGACCCGGATGAACTACTGTGCAGAAGTGCGTCCGTGTATGTGAGAATTTGTGTGTGTGAGTGTGTGTGAATGGGGGCGTGTGCGTGAGTAAGTATGTGTGGGAGAGCTTAAAATTGTGTGGGCTTGTGTGTGTGTTTGTGTATAGGTAACCCAGTGCGTACGTTATGTAGATTGATGTGCGTTTCATGTACTGATGTGTATGTGTGTATGTACATCTGGAGCTGTGTGCATATGTGTGGGGTTATCATGTGCGTATGCAAACCCATGGGCCTGTGTATGTGTGGTGTGTACAAATAACCTAGTGTATGTGTTGTGTGGAGTGATGTGCGTTTTGTGTATTTGTGTGTTTGTGTATGTGTGCATATGGACGTGTGAATATGTTTGGCGAGTGTTTGTTTGTTTGTTTGTGTGTGTGTATGTGTGTGTGCGTGTGCAAACGCTTGTGTTTGCCAGCTGTTGTGTGCTTCTTCAGGTGGTGTGTGCTCGTTTGTGTGTGTATGTGTGTGTATGTGACACTAAAGTCTGTGTGTCTGTATATCGTGTACTTGTGTGCAAAATTTGTATGTGTTTATGCGTGGTGCGTGTGTATGTGTATATTCTGTGTACAGGCGTTTTGTGCTTTTTGGTGTGAATACTACGTGTTGTGGGGGGAAATGCATAGAGGTATGAGATGGGATAGTGCTGAAGTGAGGTGGGGTAGAGGTTAGAGGTGATGGCCTGGGGTAAGAGGAAGTGGAACAGAGGTGAAGGGGAGTGAGATAGGAGAGGTGAGAGGGAGCGAGGGGAGGTGGGATGAGGTGAAGGGAGGTGGAGACAGGCAGGTTTGGGTGCTAGCATATGTGGTGTGGGAAAGTGTGTGTGAATGCATGTACATGTGAATGTGTGTGGGGGTGGGATGGGGTGGGTGAGGGTGTGGTGTGTGCATAAGGGTGTGTGGTGTGTATACTGAGTTGTACAGGGTGTGGGGATGTTTGTATAGTGGTGTGTGTGTGGTGCCGATATTGAAGAGTGTGTGTGTGTTTGGATAATGGTGTGTGGGTTGGGTACTGAGAGGTGTTGGATGCGAGTTTGTATGAAGTGGGAAGGTGTGTGTGGGTTTATGCGTAATGATGTATGATGTGAGTACTGTGTTGAATGGTGTGTATGGCTGTTTGTATAGTGGTCTGTGTGGTGAGGATACCGAGTTGAACGGTGTGTATGTGTGGGGTGGAGAGGAAGGGCAGTTGCATGTGGTAGGTGTGTGGGAATCTGTGTGGGATTGGTGTTAGATGAAGAGAGCTGACCAATTGAGACCGAAAGGAGAGATAGAATGATAGGAGAAAATTAATGACTGTTCACGACGAAGGTGGGAGTCATGATGGCCTCTATACAGAGATAGTCCGAATATAGACGGGAGTGTCATTGTCTGATGTCATGGAGGTCCTCAGTGAACCGGTCAGCCAAGCGACGTCCCGTTTGACCAATGTACAAGGAAGGACAGAAAGAGCAGGAGATATAGTAGATAACATTACTGGATGTGCAGGTAAATGAGTTGGTGATGCGATAAGAATTGGTGATAGGAGCCAGTGAGAATAGTCTTTCAATTTCCCTCAACCAGATACATTCACAAGGTTTTGGTCTACCCAAAGCTAGAGTAGAAGACACTTGCTACCACGCAGCGGGACTGAACCTGGAACCATGTGATTGGGAATCATGCTTCTTACTATACATCCTGGCCTGCACGTATATATTTGTGTGTGTGTGTGTATGTGCGCGCGTGTGTAAATATAGATATATATATATATGTGAGTATGTGTGTATATATATATATATATTATATATATATATATATATATGTATGTGTGTATGTGTATTTATAAATATATATACGTATGTAGTTATTTATATATATCTGCACAGACAGATAAATAAATAACAAATATGCAGTGGGTTTTTCAAGTACTTCAAAAGGTGATAGAGTAAATTGAGCGCTTCTTACAAGTCCGGTTAAAAAACTGGGTTAAAATCCTGAGTGAAAAGAAGAAAATCGGTGAACTGCAAATCATAAAATTGTAAAACTGCTACTGCATTCGTCAAGGGCATGACAGTTTATTCCCACGCCTACCTCACTCCCTCTATTACCTACCCGCCCTTATTGGATCTTCGAACTATCGTTTTCTTTCTTCTATTCAATAAATGGCCTTTTCGTACCTTTTTATGAACTTAACTAACCATACCTGCTTATTCACACAAACATATATATACAGTTATACAAACAAATTCGCACGCCACACGCATGCATGCACACGCACATATAATTTGTATTTGCTACATATGCTTGTGGGTTTCTCTGTTGATATATCTGTGTTTGTGTGGGGCGTGTGTGTGTGTATGACCGATTTTTCAATTATTTTGCAGGTATTTGTTTAATCAATACAATAGATGACAATTGGACAACTCTGGGCGTTTCTTTCGGGACGCATTGTGTCTGTTTTATATATATATATATATATATATATATATATATTATATATATATACTCACACACATAAATACACATTTAAACATATAATATATATATATATATATATTATATATATTATTATATATATATATATAATATATATATATATATATATATTATATAGATAGATAGATAGATAGACAGACAACAGACAGACAGATAGATAGATAGATAGATATGTGTATGTGTGTATATATGTAATTATTTATGTATGGAAAGGTATACATGTGTGCCTGCGTCTGTCTGTCTGTGTGTCGGAACATGAACACGGATATTCTCATATTTTGACCGAATTATTTACCTGTTCAATATCTCTTTGACGTAAATAAATAGAATGTTTTGTCTAAAATGTAGTGCTATCCAAATAAAAACAGTTCTGTGCTTAATGACCAAATATTAGTTGTTTTTTTTTTTGCTTGCTTCTTTTTACTCGGGGCACTCTAGTAACTCCAAAGAAGTCAGTGGGTTGATCAGCACGTAAATACTTTTTTTTTATCTGGCTTTTTTTTTTCAGTAACTGGTGACGTTGGAGACGGAGAGAGGAACAATTCCTGCTTTGCCACTCAAATTACTTTATCAGACAAGAGAACGGAGACCCTGGACCAAATATTTGCAAATGAAAGAACTCCACTGAAACCACTCAAGTGCTAAATGATGTCTCCTCTGGAGATATATAAATACAGAAGAACCAAGTAAGGACTATCATAAATGTGCTTGATCTGCTATTTCAAGCTGATCAGACATCGTCAAAGAATACCTTACCTGTCTGAGTTCTTTGCAGAGAATAAAGTAGACAATACATTCCCTGATGTAAAACCTTTGATCATAATTCTGCTTCATCAGTACTGAAGCGAGGCAAATAACAACAGATTCTATTTCCAACGGGTTTTCATATAATTTCTATCTCCCCATTTTCTCACACAATGCTTGGGTGATCAGAGAATATGGTAGAAGACATTCTTCCAATGTGCTGCACGGTGAAATCGAACCGGGAATGAAATGAATGCGAAGTAAACGTCTTAACCATTCCGTTATGTTTGCTTCCAGACATCTTTATGAATTCAAATAAAACCGTGACCTACTTTTCTAGTCAGTAGATTATAATAAAGTAATTACCATTCAAGAAGTGGTCTTGATTATTAAATTAACAGTACCTCCAACGGAGACACAAAAATTCATAAACACAAAAATTTATAAGCTCAAACATTCGTAATCTCAAAAATGTGTGTATTCGCACCAAAAGATATAACTCAGTTATTGCAAGTAGATTCGGTAGAGTGGCGAACTAAAACATTCGTTCTACATAACTACGTTCCTTTTTATTCTGAGGTGAAGTCCTACAGGAGCCGAAAATGCTTTCATCCTTCAGGAGTCGATAAAATATTCTATGATCGCGTTAATTGACTGTGTACACGCGCTAGAATTCCGGCTTTGTGCCAGAAATTATTTCGTCTTGTCCAGAGCTGACTGCATGGTAGGCAGAAACTATCAGAGCGAAAGGAGAAGCTTAAGCGTTTTGGCAGTTAAAATTTAATCGGGATAACTCCCCACCTTTTTCTTTTCTCTGGTTTAGATAAAACTAGTAAAAAGGAGCATTCATGAACTGGATCACTTCATTCTTATTTCTTTACTGCCCACATGGAGCTACACACAGAGGGGACAAACAAAGACAGACAAACGGATTAAGTCGATTATATCGACCCCAGTGCGTTACTGGTACTTAATTTATCGACCCCGAAAGGATGAAAGGCAAAGTCGACCTCGGCGGAATTTGAACTCAGAACGTAACGGCAGACGAAATACGGCTACGCATTTCGCCTGGCGTGCTAAGGTTTCTGCCAGCTCGCAGCCTTGGATCACTTCATTCTACAACGCACTTCTTGAAGCCAAAGATAAGAAAATAATATTGTCAGGAGTCTCTGGCTAACACACTTGTTCGTTTGACTAACTGACCAACTGTTTATAATATTCCACTGAGCTTTATCTTTCTGATATCAAATACAACTGACGTCAGTTTGCGAGGAGAATTCTATATGATCACACCATCTGCTAGATAGAGCAGCTAAATTTCTCTCGAATCACTCCTGACTGCCTTAAATAGAGAAAGAATACATTAGATAATATAGCTCTGTTTGTCCTGAACAATAGATGATTAACTTGAAATACCTTTGAACATATGCCAGCTTGATCAATGTTGTTGTAAATTTAAAGTGCAACAACCATAATTTTTCATATATTTTTTAGTTTTTATTAATTTTCTTCGACAAAATATGTCCCGTGCTCTATTGATTCTACTCCTTACACTCCTTTCCCACAAAATATAATTCATTATACTGGGCCTAGTCCAGAGTATTTTACAGTCATTTGATATTGTTGTAAACGGTGAGTAAATAAAGAACATGCATTACATAACGGCATCTCGTTTTTGTTTGTCTTTGTTTTTCTTAATCATTCTGTGTCGAAATAACACAGGTATAATCTGTAGCTTTCATCATTGCAGAAGTGACAAAGTAAGTATAGACAATATACTAGATCTAACATCTTTTCAAATACGCTTGTATATTACTCTCTTTGGGAAGCAGACTCTGATATCATAAAGTAATATACTCGGACTTGCAAAACCAATAAATGGGAGAATGTGACATGCTTACGTATATACAAACATAGATGGGTTTGATTATATGCAGCAGGTGGTAGTGTTTCATAACGCAGGTCATTTAACGAAGTCGGCGATTTGAAATGTGTTCATAAATATCTGTATTGTTTTATTATTATGACTGAACAAGCTGCTAAGGCAAAACTTGAAGTCACAGGTAGTTCTAAAATGATTAATGATCTCAAGTTAAAGTATACAGAACTTTATCATCAGCAAATGTTTTGTTACTCTCCTTAAATTGTTTTCAAATATCAAATAGTCTATGTGTATGTACATGCATGTATATGTGCATATATGTATTCCGTATGTATTCACGTCTGTATGCTTATGTGTATGCATGTAAGTATGTATGCATGTATGTGTGCATGTATGTATGTATGTATATATGAGACTGAATCAGAGAGTAATGCAAATATTATATATATTATATATATATATATATATATATATATATATATATATACTATATATATGCGTTTGTGCGCATGATGTGTATTTTAGATCATATTCGGTTGTCAGGAAAGTTCGTGCCGATTTATAGTAGCTTACGTTTCGAATTATTTTAGAACATGATGAGTCTATGAAATAGGATTTGACTACACCTCCATTTAGAGCCCAGTTTAAGATATCTTTTCGTGGAAGAAGGTTTGTGTTCCTATAACCTGTGTTAATTCTGTAACCCTTTAAAATGGAAGATAAGAAAGTTCATTTTCGGCACTTGATGCTTTGGGAACCACACAAAAATTGCTGCAGCTCGGCTGGGATGTGTTACCCCACCCTCCATATTAACCAGATATTGCTCCTTCGGATTTCCACTAATTCAGGTCTCTGCAGAATAGTCTTAACGGTAAAAATTTCAATTCTTTGGATGACGTAAAAAGATACCTTTATGAATTCTTTGCCATGAAACCACCTCAATTCTGGGAAGAGGGTATTTTCAAGTTAAAGGAATGATGGAGACGCATTGTGTGCAACAAAATGGTTCATATTTGGTTGATTAAAAATGTAATGGCAAGTATTTATTGACCTTTTTCTTTCGCTTAAAAATCGGCACGAACTTTCCGGACAACCCAATATTTTAACGTAAGGAGATATCCGCGTATGCAGATGTGGCTGAAAATAATAGCTCATAATATAAGGTGTAAAGCACGTTACTCCAAAGAATAAATTGGAGAAAATCACGTAAATGGATTGAAGAAGGTGTCTGTCTCAGAGTGATGGTTCATAACACCAAGAGACTGCAGAATTAATCGATTGTTAACAGTAAAATTAGATGCATTTAATATTACAAGTGATGTTAAATATTATTTTCTACTCTAGGTATAAGGCCTGAAATTTTTGGGGAGTGGGGCCAGTCGATCAGACCAACTCCAGTACGCAAGTGGTAATTAATTTATCGACCCCGAAAGGATGAAAGGCAAAGTTGACTTCGGCGGAATTTGAACTCAGGGCATAAAGACAGACGAAATACCGCTAAGCATTTCGACCAGCATGCTAACGTTTCTTATTTCTTTACTTCCCACAAGGGGCTACACACAGAGGGGACAAACAAGGACAGACAAACGGATTAAGCCGATTATATCGACCCCAGTGTTCAAATGGTACTTATTTAATCGACCCCGAAAGGATGAAAGGCAAAGTTGACCTCGGCGGAATTTGAAATCAGAACGTAGCGGCAGACGAAATGCCTATTTCTTTACTACCCACAAGGGGCTAAACAGCACTTATTTTATTGATGTTGGCACCGCTCGATTGAATGGTACTGCCCATGTGTCGAAACCATAATAATATCTGTAGGGCAGTTGATGTTTGAGGTATGTTGGATTGTTGGTATGGCTGCTTGCGTATATGTATTATAGTGCTATAACACATCCTTTTGAGATTATATATATATATATATATATATATATATATATCAGGTCATCCCATAAGTTCTGTTCGAATTTTGAATAAAGAAAACAAGTGATCAAATGTTATATTTAATTGAAATTTTATCATCAATGTACTTTCCCTGATTATCTATGACTAATTAGAAGCTTTTTAATCCCATCAATGTAACATTCTTTTAGTTTCAAAGCAAAGAACACTGAAATGTCAGTTTCGACCACCTCCTGGCTAGCGAAAGTTATCTTGCCCAAATGATTCTGTAAACTACAAAATAAATGGTAGTCTGAAGGAGCAGGGTCGGGAGAGTAAGGTGGATAAAGAATTTTTCCCAACCAAGCTCTTCGATCTTCAGTGATGTGATCTTTGCAGTGTGGGGTCGCGCATTGTCCTGATGAAACATCACTCCATTTCGATTCACTAAAGCAGGTTTTTTTTTCTTCAAAGCTTGGTTCAAACTCTCTAATTGCTGACAGTAGACTTGAGCATTGATTGTTGCATTAGGTGGTAACAATTCAAAGTGAATTACTCCTTTACAATCCCACCAGATAGAGAGAAGAACCTTTTTTCCATGAAGTTCCCTTCTCGTTTGTGTTTGAGCTTTTTCCCTTTTACCAAGCCACTGTTTACGACGTTTAATATTTCGATACAAGATCCATTTTTCGTTACCAGTTACAAGTCTATCCAAAAAGGGTGAAATGAGTTCGCGAGAATGGAGAGAAGAGCAGAATTCAACTCTGGATTTGCGGTTGCTTTCGGATACTTCCTGAGGCACCCATTTTCCAAGTTTAGGAACCTTTCCAAGTTGTTGAAGATGACGATGAACAGTTGTATGGTTTGAACTAAGATTTATTGGCAATTCTTCAACTGATAATGCAGGATAATGCCTCAAGGAGATTATCAAATTCAACTAGACGTACTGTTCGATCTTCATCTTCAAGGCTGAAATCTCCATTTCTGAATTTTGCAAACCATCTTCTGCAAGTTCTTTCATTCAAGCATTCTTTCCCACAAACTAAGCGCATGCTTGGAGTCGTTTCGGCTGCAGAGCTACCTTTTTTTACTCATAAAGCATTAAGTGCCTTAAATACTCTTTGGATACTTCCATGTTAGAAAGGGTTTTAATCAAAGACATTTTAATTCTATTTTTCTGTAAAATGATATTTAATTAGTTTAAATACACACAAATGCATAAACATAATTTTAAATTCCATTAGACATTCTAAAATACAATTAAACTTCATTCAATTTAAAAAAAAAGGTAAAATGGACAGAACTTATGGGATCTCCTATTATATATATATATATATTATATTATATATATATATATATATAATCAAAAAGGGTAATAATATAGATTACTACCAGTGGCCCAGCGCAAAGGACGAATTAGTCATTAGACAAAATATTATTCATATAGAAATATAATAATAATATAAAATAATAATAAAATATGAAGGAATATTTTTACAAAATTAGAGGAAAAAGTTCAATTTAGAAATACTAAATCAAATTTCACAAAATATAATATATATAAATATATATAAATTAGAATAAAAAAAATTTAATTAATTAATCATTGTTATATGTTTTATCTTATATTTAATCTTTCTATAATATGTAATTTTTCTAAATGATATAATTATATATCGCCGTCGTGACCGACCAGGCTATCAGATGTTGCTACACATCGCTGGTCACAATGCGCTTCGAATTGTTTTAGCCTTCAAATGACGCCACCCCGCTGGCTAAGCGAGCAGGCCATAATTATATATATATATATATATATATATATATAATATATATATATGCATATGTATATGTATTGTGTGCGCATGTTTGTATGTGTTTGTGAGCATTCACACAGTTATGTACATATACAAATGTAAACAAATATAAACTCGGTTAGCGTTGTAAAGTGAGAGCCTTCGTACGGATGAGCAGTTTCTTCTCTTAATATCAAAATTTGAAATTCTCACGGTAAAATTTTTTAATCCAGAAGAGTATAACGAGAGTAACGAGTTTGCTTTTTTTAATTCACGATACACTTCTGCACGAAACACTTTTACTCCTCTGTGTGTGTGTGTGTGTGTGTGTGTGTGTGTGTGTGTTGTGTGTGTGTCTGTATGTGTGTGTGTGTCTGTGTGTGTGTTACTTGATTGAACAAACAAATGAATGAATCATACGTTCCAAATGATTACACTCAATATACTGGATGACTTGCGCCTTCCCGTTCGTGCACCCATGTACATATATATATATATATATATATATACATACATACATATATATATATGTGTGTGTTTATATGTATTTATGTATGCTTGTTTGTATAGCGTCAGACAAAACTGTCTTCAGTGAAACTTTAGTCACGGTCTCTCTTTGTAGAAAACAGGAAGATAATCCACTTTGTTACACCTATTGTGTGGATGGTTAATTGGTCTGTAACTGTTATCACATTTTTTTTTTGCTAGAATTTGCCTTATACATTCTCACACACACCATGTACATACATATATATCTATATCTATATATATATATATATATAAAATTAGAAAATGGAGAAACATACTTAAATCAATCAAACATCAACCATCAGATAATACCCAATCAATACTTTATTACACCATTACATACAGCAAAGACATTATACAAAATATATTATAAATATAATTAGACAAGGAAATAGAAATATAAAATATAATTATATTTATAATTATATTAATTAATTATATATATATATATATATATATATATATATATATGGTAAGAAGAAAAATGGATTAAAAATGCAGGTCGATATCAATAATGCACTCAGTTTTTAAGCGAATTTGGTTAACTATATCAAGCAAAAAAACACCTATAAAATGCAAACAAAATACACAGCCATAATAATTCCTCGTGTATGATAAATAGTCAAAAATCATTTAGAAGAATTTCGAGAAATTCAGGGATAAAGATAGTCACACTCTTGTATGGTGAATTAAAGATGTGATTTTCTCTAACCGTATTTATGTTGTTATATATATACATATTATATATATATATATATATATACAATGTACATTTAAACACATAAGGAATCCACTAGTGGGATTCAACACGCTAGAAAGAACAGCTAGGTTCTCTAACCACAAAATTAGTAAATATTATTTATTTGCTACACTAAAATCAGAAACCAATTGGTCCAGGAAACTAGATGGTAAAATGTTTTTATTTTTTCATTACGTTACTGTCGAATTTTATCTCTAATTTTGTGGTTAGAGAACCTAGCTGTTCTTTCTAGCGTGTTGAATCCTACAAGTGGATTCCTTATGTGTTTAAATGTACACTGTATTTTATGAGTAATACATAGTCTCAGGACTAAATTTTTACACGCTAGGCCACTAGAAGTGAAAATTTCTATTAATTTCCATGTCCCTTTCATATGATTATATATATATATATATATATTATATGTATGTGTGTGTGTGTGTGTGTGTGTGTGTGTGTGTTGTGTGTGGTGTGTGGTATATATATATATATATATATATATATACTGAGACACACTTTGGTTATGACTGACCACGTGATTATACCTAGAAAGTTACCTTCCGAGGCACAAGTCCGGGCAAGGTTGTTTATGGAAGACCAGCAGTTGCCCATGCATCCCAGCCTCTCCTCTCCACACCACCAGTGTTATCCAAGGGAAAGACAAAGGTCGATACAGTTTGGCACCAGTGACGTCGCAACTCATTTCTACAGCTGAGTGAACTGGAGCAACGGGAAATAAAGTGTCTTGCTCAAGAACACGACACGCAGCCCGGTCCGGGATTCGAACTCACAACCTCACGATCGAAAGCTCGACGCTCTAACCACTATACCATGCACCTTCATACACACACATATAAATAGATAGATAGATAGATAGATAGATAGATAGATAGATAGATAGATAGATATTACATGATCACGTTACTGACCAGGCAATCAGATATAGTTACACATCGGTAATCACAATGCGCTATTGCATTACTCTAGCCTTGAAATGACGCCACCCCGCTGACAAAGCGAGCAGGCCAATATTCTCCCACGCCCCAATCGAAATGGGGACTGGAGCCACGTGAAATGAAGTGTTTTTCTCGAGAACACAATGCGCCGCCAAGTCAGGGAATTGAACCCATGAACCCACTATTTAGCGAGAGCGAGTAAACGGCCTTAATAAAGGCCACACGCACGCCTTTACACGCACATGTATATATATATATATATATATATATATATATATATATATATATAGATATATATATATATATATGTATGTATGTATGTATGTATGTATGTATGTATGTATGTATGTATGTAGTTGTATATCTTTATTCGTTTCGATCACTGAGCTGCAGGCATACTATGACCCCAAACCTTTCAGTGTTCAAATCGAACAGATCGATCTTAATATTTTTTTCAAGTCCAGGACTTATTCTGTCAGCCTCCACCTGATAGACCCTGAGATTACACAGATTCAAACAAACCAAGGTGTCAAGGAGAGCGCTTGGGAGAATCGAAAGTACAGACACATGTGCTGACAGACAGAGAGACAGACTGATGGACGGACGGACGGATGGATGGATGAATGGAGAGATGGAGAGATAGATAGACAGAGTGAGGGAGAGAGTGAGACAGACAGACAGACGCAGTCAGATAGATAGATAGACAGAGAGAGAAGAGAGAGAGAGAGAGAGAGGTGAGGCAGTTAGGTAGATAGACAGATAGACAGAAAGTGGTTTAGCGAAAATGAGAGAAGAATGAGAAAGCGTTACGCTTCTGGATATTTTTATTTGTACATAATCTGGATCTCGACAATAACAAAACGATAACAGCCAGAATTTTTCGGCAAATTTGCGAGACTGGACACAGGTGCTTCTCAGTCATTTTCTCTCTATGGACGGAGCCCTTCGATTCCTATTTCACTCAGGTGGACCCCTCCCTCCACCCCACCCCCGTTGCCATTTGATGCTTAAAAAATGCTAGTATATTTTTGAATAATATATGGAATTGCGTGGATCTCAATGGCCCAGTGGTTAGGGCAGCGGACTCGCGATCGTAGGATCACGGTTTCGATTCCCAGACCGGGCGTTATGAGTGTTTATTGAGCGAAAACACCTAAAGCTCCACGAGGCTCCGGCAGGGAGTGGTGGTGGCGATCCCTGCTGTACTTTTTCGCCACAAGTTTTTCTCACTCTTTCTATTGCTTAGCCAGCGGGGTGGCGTCATTTGAAGGCTAAAACAGCGTGAAGCGCATTGTGACCAGTGATGTGCAGCAATATCTGATAGCCTGGTCGGTCACGTAGTGATAAGGACTTGCATAACAAGATTGTTAAAATCTTTTGTGTATTGTAGAAATATAGCCAATTCATTGCACAAAATTTTGACGACAAAATCTCATAAGGACCTCTGAGGACTCACAAGAAATTGCATCTAGCTCTTCCTTAAATCTGACTCAACAGTCTTTTTTAAAATGGAATGACTCTTTGAATAATCTTTAATAATGACAGACCATGCAAGAAAATGTGTATATGATAATCAAGACTGGAATATCTTTGATCATAACCCCTTTCCGTCAAAGACCACCGATAGCAATAATTACTGCTTTCAAATTTTGGCACATGGCCAGCATGTTTGGGAGGGTGCTAGTCGATTACATCGACGCCAGTGTTCAACTTGGTACTTATTTTATTGACCCCGAAAGGATGAAATGCAAAGTCGACCTGAGTGGAATTTGAACTGAGAATGTTAAGATGGATGAAATGTCGCTAAGTATTTTGCCCGACGTGCTAACGACTCTGCCAACTCACCACCGTACACCACCAACAAAAATTATTCAAAATGATACAACTGATTACACCTCAGCTTCGGTCTGCTTCTGGTTCCTAAATTCTAAATTCTTGTAACAGACGAGGCTGAGTAATATGCCCAGGGTGCCACGCAATGGAATCAAACTTGAAGTCATGGAGTTGCCATGCGATATTACTCATTACTCTTTACTCTTTTACTTGTTTCAGTCATTTGACTGCGGCCATGCTGGAGCACCGCCTTTAGTCGAGCAAATCGACCCCAGGACTTATTCTTTGTAAGCCCAGTACTTATTCTATCGGTCTCTTTTGCCGAACCGCTAAGTTACGGGGAGGTAACCACACCAGCATCGGTTGTCAAGCGATGCTGAGGGACAAACACAGACACACAAACACACGCATACATATATATATATATATATACATGTACATATATACGACGAGCTTCTTTTCGGTTTCCGTCAACCAAATCCACTTACAAGGCTTTGATCGGCCCGAGATTATAGTAGAAGACACTTGCCCAAGGTGCCACGCAGCAGTGGAACTGAACCCGGAACCATGTGGTTAGTAAGCATATTGTTGACGATACAACCATTGAAGTAAGAACTAAACAAAATTTTAAATTTTAATAAGCTGCGAATAGGTGATTTCATTCACTCAAGGATGTATAATATTAATTTCTTCATTTATTGTTATTTATTTCAAATGAAACTCGCAGCAAAATCAGTTCCTCACGTTCCGCGGCTTTGTCTTCATAATTTTCGCTTTGCACTTCATTCTGTATTACTTGCGTGTTACAACTTTAAATTTTACAATTTTTACTTCTCTCTTTCATTAGATGTCTCTAACTATTTTACATTGTGAAACGTAGAATAAAGGAGAATTTCGTAACTGAATTAATAATACAATTTAAAAAGAAAAAAAAAAGAAAAGAAAAAGATATTCTAATATCAAAGTAGTTGATAAATCTACGTTAAAGAAGTTGATAAAAAGAAAAACTACGAAGCACATACACAACCATTTATACACAGACACACACACATGTGTATTTATCTTTATATCTATGTAGCTACGTATGTATAAGAAGTCTTCTTTCTTTCCATGAAGTAGTTTACCAAAAAATCATGTACACAATATATTTACATATATATATATATATTTACAGCGACAAACACAAACAGAAGGCTAAAAAAAGAAG
>NW_021825768.1:0-14591 GCF_006345805.1 Octopus sinensis | reverse complement strand
TTGCGTCTACCAATGCTCAACTACCACACTCACACACAACAGACACATACACGTATATATACATATATACACGTATATATCTATATATATATGTATATGTATATACATAATACATATACATATACATACATACATACATACATATATATATATATAATATATATATATATATATACATATACATATACATATATATATATTATATGCAATAATTTGTTTTCTATATAGTAATTTCTAGATACTAAAACACAGAGATACACATATATACACACAAATACTCATGTACTTAGTTTGTATTGAGAGAGCGTATATGTATGTTATATATATATATATATATATATATATATATTATATATCTACATATGTGTCTATGTGTGTGGGCGTGTGTGTGTGTGTGAGTGTGTGCATGTATACACCTGCTAGACCGTTCTATCTAGACATATGAACAAACAAAATAAACAAATAAATACAGAAATATATAGAAACCACCAACCAAAAAAAAAAAACTAATAATAATAAGTAGAATGGAGTGCCTCAAAGGAAAGATAGAAAGAAAAGAAAAGAGACGATGAAATAAAAAAAAAAAATATTGTTTGTCCATTCTACAAGTTGGTGGTATACACGGCTCAACAGCTGGACAAGCAAAATTCGAACCAATTTCGAAAGAAAAGAAGTTTGAAGAGGGAATGGTTTACACGAGTTTTTAGAGAAAAGGACACCTCGCCCCCCATCACCACACATCACCACCCATCACCACCTAACAAAGTTTCATCAACACAGTCGTCATCGTTGCCTTCTTTCCGTTACTTGTAATCTCATATTTCTCAATTTCAGTGGCTTTAATCTTTGTGCGTGTTTGTATATATGTGTGTAGCTGTATGTGTATGTATATATGAATGTATATGTTTTTATGTATGTATGTATGTATGTATGTATGTATGTATGTATGTATGTATGTATGTATATATATATATATACGTGTGTGTGCGCGTGTATATACACACATATATATGTATATATATATATATATATTAAGGTATGTAGAAAAATACAACATGGACAAGAACGTATAACTCATAGAAGACGATACAATAAACATGGACAGGACATTCGAACCCCTCAGTCTTCAGTCAAGAACCGGATCATCGTAGTAATTTCGGCTATATATATATATAATATATATATATATATATATAGTATATATACATCCGACTCGCGAGATTTCATTTTATAGGCGTAGGAGTGGCTATGTGGTAAGTAGCTTGCTTACGAACTACATGGTTCCGTGTTCATTCCCACTGCGTAGCACCTTGGTCAAATGTCTTCTACCATAGACTCGGGCTTACCAAAGCCTTGTGAGTGGATTTCGTAGGCAGAAACTGAAAGAAGCCCGTCGTATATATGTATATATATGTATATATGTATGTGTGTGTATGTTTATGTGTCTGTGTTTGTCCCCCCAACATCGCTTGATAACCGATGCTGGTGTGTTTACATCCCCGTAACATAGTTGTTCGGCAAAAGAGACCGATAGAATAAGTACTAGGCTTACAAAGAATAAGTCCTGGGGGTCGATTTGCTCGACTAAAGGCGGTGCTCCAGCATGGCCACAGGTCAACGACTGAAAAAGTAAAAGAGTATACTGATATATCGATTGCATATGTGTAAAGATATTACATGTACACAGATATACATGTGTGTTTATGCACATATATAAAATATACACATGCCGATTTGTGTGCATGTTGTTATGTGTGTATGGTGTGTGTCTGTGTGTGTGTGTGTACACATAGACATACACACACAACACACACAACACACACATATCAACACGCATTCACATAAGCAAACATATCTGCATACAAGAAAGTATAGTCTTGAGCAAGGAAGATAACACAATTATACATATATTCACAACCCATGTGATAGTCTTGGATACGCAAAGCTATACTCTTATATATGTAGATGAGTTCGCTTATATGAAAGCGAATGCGTGTATTTATGCCTGTGTTTATGCCTGTATACCTTTGCTCATATATATATAATTCTCTGTAAAATCGTAGATAGTCCTATGTGTCTGACCTTACGTGCATGCAAGTGTCTTTATATAAGTTATATTGTATCTGTGTATGTGTTTTTATATTTCGCGTATGTCCTCATTATTGAATGTGAATATAATTGTGTATGAGTTTCTAGATAGCTGCGTATACATATGATAGTCGTATACATATGATAGTGTGTGTGTAGATGGGTTTGTTCATGCCTGTGTATATTTGTGTATATTTGTGCATATTTGTGTATGTGCTATTTTGTGTATGCCTTTGCTTGTACATTGGTACATGAAATATTGAGACGGTTTGTGTCTATGTCCTTGCGTGTGACCGTCTGTTTACGTGACTCCATGATAGTGTATTTGACCGTTAGTATATGTAAGGAAGAGAACGAGCGTATGTTAACGTGCGCATTTGTGTGAAATCCATCATGTGATAGAGAAAAAAAAACTGACCATCAGTTTGTGTATGTGTGTTTGCATTAGTGTGTGCGTATTTGTATGTGTGTAGGTTGCGTGTATATATATACTATTATATATATATACATATATATACATATATATACAATATATATATATATATTTTATATATATATATACACATATATTACATATATATATATTATATATAACATATTATACATATATATACATATCTAATATATACAATTATATTAAAAAATATAATTATATAATAATACATATATATATATACTATATTTATATATATATAAACAGATATTACATATATATATATATTTATATATACATATATACACATATATATACATATATATATATATTATATATACACATAATATACATATATATATATATATAACATATATTACATATATATCACATATATTTATATATATAATACACATATTACATATATATATACATATATATATATATATATATATATTATATATATATATGTATGTATGTATGTATGTATTCGCAATACGATACGTCTGTATCTCTTTTTGCCAGTAACTATACTGGATGTTTTGTTGTTGTTGTTCTTGTTGCTGTTGTTCGCTCCGACCACCCCTGACGGTGTTCATCAAAAGAACACCAAGTCGCGCGCAAGTCCTCCCTGTGGTGGCCTTCCAGCTAGCTCTGCGCGAATTTGCACGGCCAAGTAACTCACATTACTCTTGTCCGCCCCCTTCTACTCGTTTGCAAAGGTGTCAGACCTGTCAGCACGTCATTCTTCAATCAGATGAGAGAGGAGAGAGAGAGAGAGAGAAAAAAAAAAAAAAAGTAAAAATAAAATTAAAATAAAAATGAAATAAAATAAAGTGAGAGAGAGACGAAAACGAAACACGAGTGATGTGTTGAATAGTCAAGTATTAAATATCTTCCTGGAGATATTTTGTTCATTTACTACTACCCGACTGCGCACCAAGGAAATTACTATATGCTTGTCTGTGTGTCCATGATTCTGTGTCTCTGTTCGTATGAAAGTAACTTTAATTTTATTGTATATTTATTATATATTATATATTTATTTTCATATAACACACCGCTCCTTCAAACCGGTGTTCTAAGAGTCCGGTTTGTGTAGAATTGACCAGATAAGATTAATCTCGCTCCGGATATGGATATATATAAAAGTCAAGTTGTGTGTCTGTCACCTACGATTTAGATTCCTAACTACTCCCACATTTTGCGGTGCGGTTTAACCAAAACCGGGTATCTTATAGTCGTGATTCATATCGAGCCCTTCTGGGTATTAGCGCGCGTCTACGATGAGTCTACGATTAAAAAAAAATTACCATCATTTTTTTCCATTTTAATGCATTTTTTTCGCTATTATATAAGGGAAATAACTCTCTAAAAATGTCTACGATGATGTACGATTTAAAAAAAAAACTACCATAATTTTTTTCCCATTTTTAATGCATTTTTTGGCTATAACTCTCTAAAAATGCTTATATAGTTATTTCCCTTACAAACCCGAGCAACGCCGGGCGATACTGCTAGTGGATATATATTTTTAAATCTTTCTGTCGGTGTACAGCAAGAATCCTTCATAGAGACGAATGGTAAATATTTCTCACTGTTTGTCGTAAATTAAAACTAGGTAGCAAATTTTCTTTATCCTAAAAGAATGAACTGCAATGTTGACTTCTGCGAGATTATTAGAACTTAGAACGTTAAGAGCCGGAACAAATATTGGAATTTTTTCCCGACGTTAATGAATCTTATTAGAGCTTGCTACCCCTATGGTCCGTTTGATAATACAATAGAAATGGCGGTAATATTGGACTAAATATCAATAATTTTATAACTAATATAAGATAAAAATTTTTTCGGGAAAAAAATTTTATCAATGGCCAGTATATCGAAAAATACCTTTAAAGGTTAAATTTATAAATAATTTACAAGATAAGGGCAAAAGAAAAATTCTAATGCCGAAAAAAAGACAAAACTTTTCAATAACCATTAAAATTTATGCGTCTCGAAACAAACCGATAGAAATTTCTAAAATATTCGTTATTACCGTATTGGTCCAATTTCGGGGTTAATTAATAAGAAATTTTCCCCTCTTCAGCGGCAAATACGCAAGATATAAGTGAAATACTTACTCATACCCATGGAAAAAGCAAGCATCAAGTCCAAATATATCCAAAATAGAAAAATCTTCGGCACATCTCGAGACACGTGTGATTCGAACTAGAAACTGTCACAGAGTGAGAGAATCCGGAAGTGAACACTAATTCAATTTATAACTAATATAGGATAAAATTTTTGCCCTTATCTTGTAAATTATCAATAATTTTATATAGAATGTTGATATCAATTAAACTACACATACATACACACACACACACACACACACACACACACACACACACACACATATATATATATACATACACACGTACGCATGCACATATAAATATATGCGTGTCTGTGTATCCGTATGTACAGGGTGCACTGGGTAAATTGTCGCTATTTTATATTTTTAATTTTGCGCACGTGCATTGTTTGTTTTTGATTTTGTCGACTACACACACATATAGTAGGGTCAGTTGGGCACCGTATGTGAGAAAAACAACACCATGACGCAATTTATTCTGCCAGAAATTTGGAAACATGTTGTACTATTGGCATTCGCAACAGAATCTCCAATACGAACATTTAAGTCTATAATCCACGACCAATGAAATAAAAATAAATTCCCTTGGCACAGCAGTGAATTGGCAGAACTGTTACAACATCGGACCAGATATACCTTGTCCGGCCCTCTATATTTTGAAGTTTTGGGTGCTAGGCTCATTCCAACAATTAGATTCACATCACCGCACAGTTCTTCGGTTTTATTAACCGGGTTCAATACGTTGCAAGCATTCGTGCCAAAACCCCAGACTGATGGTGCTTTTTCTCTGCTTAATATCAATCGTTTAGGTCCAGAAAAGATAAAGGATCATCAGCTTGCTTTTCTCTCCCTAACTCAACAGGAAGAAAACTAGTTTTATATGAGTACATTCGCTTTTAATGCAATAAGGTTTGAATTTTTAGTGATTTGGCTGCTAAGTCTAGCAGGCCGAGAGACTACGAAATCTTTTTGTTGGTTCGAATTTATAGCGGGTAACTCATTTATTTAACAGAGCAACGGTTTCGGCAATTTTCATCTGTGCGTCAGTTTAAAACAAACATAGAGAAATTGGCTATAGAAACAATGCAAAGCCTGTGATAGCATATGTATCATCGGACACTTATCTTATTGATACATATATACACCATACATATCCGATACATATATACCAGAATGCATTTTGTCCAAAGCCCTAAAGACACTATGAGTTCGACGCCTAATGATAGAGATGAAAGGAGGGATCTATTCGAAGTTGAAAATATATTGTTGCGTTGGAAAGAAGGACTTGCAATTGTATCAAGAAAAACAGCAATCACGTTTCATTGTAAACTCTTTAAGCTGAAATGGAGTCTTCAATTGCGACTTTAAGATGTATAAGCGGAAAAGCATTTTGCTTGTAAGTTGTGTAAATTGCAATGCCTTTTGACACGGTCAGCTGAAAATAAACTGCGGAGTGTTGTGACTTCTGCCTGAAGTGCTAGCTGCAATGCCTTGTAAATACAAGTCATGTAAGTTAAATGGAGGATTGATTATCTTTCCCATTCTGATTCTCTTCCATATGTACTAACTTCTGTCGCTGTCTCTGCCTGTCTGCCTCTAATGTAGTCTGTCTCCCCCTCTCTCTCTTGTTTCCCCTCACTCTACTCTACTCCTCCAACGCACCATTCTCTGAGCCTTCCGGCGACTCCAGTCCGATCCCTCCACCTCGTACATTTTCCCCAACCTACTTCTTCCCTCCTTCAAACGAGCCCACAACCTACGTGACCTAACCCTACTTCCTTGTCTGGCTCGTTTCCCTGCTTCCACCCACCCTATCATACCCTGCCTCTCCAGCACCACCATCCTCACAGGCACCCATCATCTTTCATATAACATCATCGGCTTCTTTACTTGCACTTCCAGTAACGTCATTTACTGCAGCTCCTGCTCATTCTGCTCTTCCCTGTACTTCGATCAAACGGGACGCCGCTTAGCTGACCGGTTCGTTGAGCACCTCCGAGACATCACCTCGGCAATGACCGGTACGGCGCCATTTCTGCTCTACCGGTCATTCACTGCAACATCTGTCTGTGTTCGGACTACATTCACACACGGGCCATCCGGACTCCCGCCTTCACCGTGAACAAGAATTAATTTTCTCGCTTCGCTCCTTTGTGTCACATGGATCCAACTCCCCACTTCTCCTCATCTGTCTGGCACCCACTTCCTTTCTTCATCTGACACCTATTCCTCTCTTCACTCCTACCCACCTCCTATCTTTATTGATACAACCCTATCCCCTACCCTACACTCAACCCCTATCCCACACAACTGATGTTGGTATGTTTATATCACCATATCCTAGCTGTTCGACAAAAGGGACCGATAGAATAGGTACTAGACTAACAAAGTGTAAGTCCTGGAAATGATTGTTCAACCAAAATCCCTGTTCAACTAAAATTCCAAGTAGTGAAAACTCATATTCTCGCCGTCTTCTTTTTTCTATTTTCGCTTTTGCTTTCCAGTTTTTCAACCTTTCAACTTTTACATCTACTTCCTTCTCCCTTTCATTTCGTTCTTTGGCTCATCTTATCGTTTTGTTTTATATTGTTGTGCCATATGGGCAGAGCTTGAGGATTGCATGAAAACACCAGATGTGTTGAAAAATGCTGTCTGAAATGCTTTCATGGCCTGAAACTATTACTATCTCATAAAAATATGCTTTTATGACACACACACCACACACACACACACAAACACATATATATATATATATATATATATATATATATATATATATATATATATTATATATATGGAAGAGGAGATGTTCGAGAGATAGGAAGGCTGGTCGGATAGATGTGAGTATAAATGGTGAGTGTTTTTAAGTATCTAAGACCACATGTGACAGCGGATGGGGAGTTGGCTGAGGAGGTGGGATACAGATTGAGGAAGAGTAGTAAGATACTTGGGGTTGTGAAAGGTATGCTGAGAAATAAAAGGTTGAGTATGAAAGCGAAAAGAGGTGTGTATGAGGGCGGCATTGTGCCGACAATGTTATATGGTGCAGAGATGTGGGGGACTGAGAGAGGTGGAAAGAAGGTGACTAGATGTGTTTGGGATGAGATATTTGAGGGCTATGGTTGGTGTGACACGGATGGACAGGATGAAGAATGAGGAGGTGCGAAGACGAGTAGGAATGAAAGAGAAACTAAGTACCAAATTGGATACAAGAATATTGAGATGGTTTGGCCACATGGAAAGAAGGTGACTAGATGTGTTTGGGATGAGATATTTGAGGGCTATGGTTGGTGTGACACGGATGGACAGGATGAAGAATGAGGAGGTGCGAAGACGAGTAGGAATGAAAGAGAAACTAAGTACCAAATTGGATACAAGAATGTTGAGATGGTTTGGCCACATGGAAAGAAGGTGACTAGATGTGTTTGGGATGAGATATTTGAGGGCTATGGTTGGTGTGACACGGATGGACAGGATGAAGAATGAGGAGGTGCGAAGACGAGTAGGAATGAAAGAGAAACTAAGTATCAAATTGGATACAAGAATGTTGAGATGGTTTGGCCACATGGAGAACATGTATAAGGAACGGATAGTAAGGAGGGGGATGAAAGCTGAAGTGGTCGGCAGCAGAACCAGAGGCAGACTTCGGTTTATGTGGATGGATGGAGAGAGGAAAGCTTTGGTAGTTATAGGTGTTGGAGTGAGAGAGGCAAGGGAGTTTATAAATGATAGGAAAGCATGGAGGGTGTTTGTGGACGGATGAGGGAATTTTGATGTTGCACAAAGGGGTACGGAATCAGCATGATGCGGCGGGGGTAAACCAGTATATTCTGGCGGGCTCCGCTGCTGAAATTAGGGGTTCCGTCCTATGCCTAGACTCGAACATAGAACGGGGCTAGCCCCTTTGAGCTGGGAAATGAATGGAATGCCTGGTGTCTGTCTTACTGTGGCTAAACCCTCCTAAGAAAAAAAGAGAATAGGCTTGGGTATATGTATGTATATTATATGTGCGTGTCTTTGTGTTTGTCCATCATCACTGCTTGACAACCGGTGTTGGTGTGTTTGTGCCTCTGAAAATAAGCGGTTCAACAAAAAAGAAGATAGAATAAGTCCTAGGTTTAAAAATTAAATTCATTCAACGACTAACTTCATTCAAGGTGGTGCCCCAGCATGGCCGCAGTCTAATGACTGAAGTAAAAGATAAAGGTTATATATGTATATATATATATATAATATATATATATATATATATATATATATATATATATATATATTATATATCACCGTGATCACCGTGACCGCCAGCTTCATATGTTTGCTGCACATCGCTGGTCACATGCGCTTCGCATTGTTTTAAGCCATCAATGACGCCACCCCCTGGCTAGGCGAGCAGGCAACAGAATAAAGAGTAGAGAAGTTGAGCGAAAGAGTACAACAGGGAACAGCCACCGACCCTGCCGGAGCCTAGTGGAGCTTTAGGTGTTTTTCGCTCAATAAACACAACAACACCCCGTCTGGACGAAACCGCGATCCTACGACCGCGAGTCCGCTGCCTAACTACTATGCCCATTGCCCTCCATATATATATATATATATAATATATATATATATATATATATATATATAATATATAATATATATATATATATATATATAATATATATATATATATATAGATATATATATGTATATATATATGAATTATTATATATATATATATATATACATATATATATAATTATATTTATATTATTCGTGTATGTTTGAGTGTGCGCGTATGGGGTATAAATACAGATATATAAATTTATTATGAATAAACATGCCACACACTATGTTATATATATATATATATATATATACATACACCCACATACTCACAACCGCTCATACATTTATTTATTTACACAGTTGTCTGTAAGATTTTTTTTTTCATGTGCTTGTTTTACCGTGAACATCCATTGTGGTCAGCATGCAAAAAATCATAAAAAAAAACAAAAGAAAAAGAAACGAAAAGTAAACGGAAAGAGAAATAGCATAAAAAAATCACTGTAGAACATACACAAACCCTCTTCAGCTCGTTGTTCATTCCCAGGCCATGACAGAATGACCAGAAGCTAACAATTACCGCATCAGTTGACAACTGCTTTAGCTAGAGAGAGCAACTGATCTTTGCTGCTGTACATGTGACTACCGCTACCACAGCTTTTCTGCTGCACCTGCTTGCTGCATCAGCTGCTGATAATGATCCTTATGATGATGATGATGAGGAGGAGGAGGAATAGGCGAAATGGAAGTTGATAGCAATAATGAGTAGCTGTCGAAGCGTCACAACTGACACTCGTGTTTTCCTTTTTTGCTTTTTTTTTTTTCAACGAGAACCCATTCCGGGACTCATTTCCGTCTTAGGCACACAACGTTATTTTATTTACTTATTTGTTTATCTATTTCATATTTCTTTATTTTTGCATAAATTTTTACATTTATATATTGTTTTTACTTTAAATCGTTTTTATTTTGTCAATTTTTTTATGCATATGCATGTATATATATATAATATATATATATATATATTATATATATATATATATATATATAATTATATATATATACATATATATTTACATACATACATATTTATATATATTCATACACACATATATTCCATCAAATGTAAATAATGTTTTATATATATATATATATATATATATATACATATATATATATATATATATATATCTACATACATACATATATATATATACATATATAATATATATATACACATAAATATATAATATATAATATATATATATATATATATATATATATATTATATATATATAATATATAATATATATATATATATATATATTATATTATTTACATTTGACGGACATTTGTCCTCATCTTGCTTGTTGATAACAGATATTTGCGAAGTGTTGTATAAATATCTCCTTCGAGTAAAACCACCAATAGAAGAGAATATGACCCAAAAACTGCGTGAACTCCATCACATGCAGCTGTGGTAGGTTTATACAAAGGTGAAACATGCCGCCTCTTCAAAATAAGGATAGAGGAACATCGCAAAGCTGTGACAAGAGGAGATATTGATAAATCGGGTATAGCTGATCATGTATGGGAAAATGGAGACCACCTCCTCCTGTGGGATGAAGGTAAAATAATAGACTGAGAACACCACTGGAAAATACGAAAACTAAAATAACCAGCACATATGCTAGGACACAACAACCTCCTAAGCAGACCGAGTGCAGATATGAATAGCATATGGGAACCAGTATTAAGGAAGGATAGGAAAATATTAGATTTATAAGCTCTAAAATTCACTCCATAATTGCCCAAGTGGTTAAGAGCGCGGGCTACTAACCAGAAGATCCCGAGTTCGATTCCAGGCAGTAACTTGAATAATAATAATAATAATAATATTAATAACAACAACAACATCGAAAAATACCTTAGGAATGAGAACCCAGGTTCGAAATTTCCCCAACACACTTGATGAAGGCTGGAAGGTATATCAGCCGAAACGTTGTGTTAACAACAAACAAAATGAGGACAAATATCCGTCAAATGTAAATAATGTACATAATTCCTAATCTCTTATAAATAGAATATATATGTATATATATGTATATATTACATATATATATGTATATATTGTTGAAGAAGAAACTCAGAAACAAACAGGAAACAAATATAAAATTTTTTCGAATATTTAAAAAAATTAATATACAGATCAATAAAATCTATCTATATATGTATAAAAGCATAACATGAATATATCAATAAAACATATAAAATAAAAGAACGTAAAAATATGTGAAGTGTAAACGAAAGAGAACACATTATATAGGAGCACTCCGTCAGTTGCGACGACGAGGGTCCCAACTGATACGATCAACGGAACAGCTTGCTCGTGATATTAACGTGCAAGTGGCTGAGCATTCCACAGACACGTGTACTCTTAACGTAGTTGTCGGGGAGATTCAGCGTGACACACATGATGTGACAAGGCTGGCCCCCTTGAAATACAGGTACAAGAGAAACAGGAAGAAAGAGTGAGAGAAAGTTGTGGTGAAAGAGTACAGCAGGGTTCACCACCACCCCCTGCCGGAGCCTCGTGGAGCTTTAGGTGTTTTCGCTCAATAAACACTTACAATGCCCGTTCTGGGAATCGAAACCGCGATCCTCCGACCGCGAGTCCGCTGCCCTAACCACTGGGCCATTGCGTCTCCATAGAACACATTAACAGAAATAGTAATAGAGTTCGAAAATAAAATGATAATCTACGTATATTAAAAGTTACAACATATATAAATTTTACAAGATAAAAGTTGGTAATTCGTTACGGAGGATGTCTTCTTGATGAAAGAGGACATTACTTGCAAAGATGTGTTTAACTTTTCAACTTTTTACCTTACCGAAATTGTACTCGTCGAATGGATTTCCTCTAATAACGGGACTTTATCCTTAATTAAAATTTTTTATCCATTCTAGTAATGTAGTTTTTTACTCTCTGAACTGTCGTATCATTTTTGCTGTTCGATGACGTAGACGCCTCCCTATTGTTATCTTTATATATAAAAGTGAAGTTGTGTGTCTGTCTCCAACGATTTAGATTCCTAACTACTCCCACATTTTGCGGTGCAGTTTAACCAAAACCGGGTATCTTATAGTCGTGATTCATATCGAGCCCTTCTGGGTGTTAGCGCGCGTCTACGATGAGTCTACGATTTAAAAAAAAATTACCATAATTTTTTTCCATTTTAATGCATTTTTTCGCTATTATATAAGGGAAGTAACTCTCTAAAAATGTCTACGATGAGTCAACGATTTAAAAAATTTTTTTTTTCCATTTTTTTGCTATTTTTTGGCTATAACTTTCTAAAAATGCTTATATAGTTATTTCCCTTACAAACCCGAGCAACGCCGGGCGATACTGCTAGTCTTATATAATTTATATTTGTTGTAACTTTTCCTATAGGTCGATTATCATTTTATTTTCAGTCTCTATTTCTATTTCTGTTAATGTTTTCTTTTGTTTGCACTCACCATATTTACACCTCGCATATTTTTACGTTCCTTTAATTTATATTTTTATTGATATATTGATATATAGATTGGTATTGATCTGTATTAACATGTATTAACGTATATGTATTTTTTTAAATATTAAAAAAATTTTATTGGGTTTTCCGGTAAGTTTGTGCCGATTTATAGTAGCTTACCTATCGACTTACTTTAGAACATGGTTGAGTCCATAAAATAGGATTTGGCTACACCTCCATTTAGAGCACAGTTTAAGCTATCTTTTCGTGGAAGAAGGTTTATGTTCCTATAATCTGTGTTAATTCTGTAACCCTTTAAAAAAAGAATATAAGAAAGTTCTTTTTCGGCACTTGATGCTTTTCTTTTTCTGTAAAGGGAAAAATGCCTCACAAGCAACCGAAGAAATAGGCGCAGTTTACGGTGATGTTTCTTTATCCGAAATAACTATACGGTAGTGGTTCGCAAGATTCCGAGCTGCAGATTGTAGCCTTATTGATAAAGAGCGATCAGGAAGACAATTCACTACACATGATGACCAAATCATGTCATTAATTGAGAATAACGCACATTGCACAACCTGAGAATTGTCAGAAAGCCTCAACCTATCGAAATCCGTCGTTCCTGAGCACCTCGTAAAGCTTGGGTACACAAATCGCTACGATGTTTGGGTACCACATGAGTTGAGTGAAAAGAACCTTTGGGATCGCATTTCCATTTGTGATTCACTTTATCAACGGAATGAAAACGCGTCTTTTTAAAGCAAATTGTGACAGGTGATGAGAAATGGATTATCTACCGAAATGTTCAGAGAAAGCGATCCTGGAGTAAGCGACATGCGCCACCCTTAGCCATCCCAAAAGCGGGTCTTCACCCTAAAAATGTATTGCTTTGTGTCTGGTGGGATTGGAAAGGAATTCTCTACTATGAGCTTCTCCCAAGTAACCAGACAATTAATTCTGAGAAATACTGCACACAACTGGACGAGTTAAAAGCATCAATTCAAGAGAAACGTCTAGAATTGGCCAACAGGAAGGTTGTTGTTTTACAACATGATAATGCAAGACCGCACGTTTCTTTGCTGCAGCTCGGCATGGATATGTTACTCCACCCTCTGTATTCACCAGATATTGCTCCTTCGGATTTCCACTTATTATTTGGTAAAAATTTCAATTTCTTGGATGGCGCAAAAAGATACCTTGATGAATTCTTTGCCATGAAACCACCTCAGTTCTGGAAAGAAGGTATTTTCAAGTTAAAGGAAAGATGGAGACGCATTGGGCAAAAAAATGGTTCATATTTGGTTGATTAAAAATGTAATTGCAAGTATTTATTGACCATTTTCTATCCTTTAAAAATCGGCACGAACTTTCCGGGCAACCCAATAGGTTTATGTGTTTTCCGTTTGGGAATTTGCTGATTGACCTAAATTATATTTCTGAGTTTTCCTCTTCAATTATCGTTAGTCTCGACTCATTCTCAGCACTTCTCAGTCACAGCCCATATCTCGAATAAAAGGTTTAATAGTATATGTATGTATGTATATATATATATATACATACATATATATATATATATATATATATATATATTATATATTATACATATATACATACACACACACCACACAACACACTGTACATATATATGTATATATATGTACATATCTATGTATATACATGTGTATATATATATATATATAGTATATACACACACACATATTATATTATAGATATTATATATAGATATATAGATATAGATATATATATATATATATTATATATATATTATATATGTATAATGTATGAATATATGTATATATAGATGTATCTATAATGCATATATGTACATACGTATAAATGCGTA
>NW_021825767.1:0-10000 GCF_006345805.1 Octopus sinensis | reverse complement strand
AAAGAGACACACACATATATAAATAAATACACAGGCACAGGCGTGGCTGTGTGGTAAGAAGCTTGCTTCCCACACATCATGGTTCTGGGTTCAGTCCCACTGTGTGGCCCCTTGGGCAAGTGTTCTTCTACTATAGCCCAGGCTGACCAAAGGCTTATGAATGGATTTGCGAGATGGAAACTGAAAGAAACCCGTTATATATATATATATATATTATATACATATATATATATATATATATATAATATATATATATATATATATATATGACCGAGTATCTAACTTGGCGATTTTTTTCCCTCTGTCTTCCCTTCTCTGTATCTTTACTTTTCCTATGTTTCCGACGAAGAGCTCCACTCGAAACGTTAAACCCTCCTTCTTTCCTTCTTTCCTGAGCATCCAATAATACTATATTTGTTCCACGTCCTCGCGTTGTGTTTTTTTTGTGCTTTCATGTTTGGATTAACTTAACATATATATATAATATATATATATATATCAAAAGAAGCACATTCATTTTTTTTGAATTTGTACAGATGATACCACACTAATTTTTGGTGCTTCAACTTAAGTACCTAATTCATCTGAATCTCAATTATATATATATGTATATGTATGTCTTTGTGTCCGTGTTTGTCACCCTCCATTACTGCTTGACAACCGGTGTTTGTGTGTTTACACCCCTATCAATTAACGTTTCAGCAAAAGAGACTGATAGAATCAGTACTAGCCTCACAAAGAACTGGCGTTCTATCCATGTCTGGAACCTATACGCCAAGGAACCCGGGGAACCGGCCCTATGAGCCAGGCTTGGCTCGGGAAGGAACAAACAGCAATATATATATATATATATATATATATATATATATATAAGTACAGGATTCAAGTGAATTAGATACTTAAATGGTTAAGTATTGGGTCTTTTGACCATTACAGGTCAGGGAATCATGAAGTGGCACAAACTGGTGATTTTTGGAATGTTTTTTTAAATGTGTAATTCATGTATATTCATTTTATGAAAATATCATGTCATAATTGTTATGATACCATTGATGTGGTCCATGCCATAGTTATTATGATAGCAGTGTGGTGGTCTATGTCATTGTTGTTAAAACGGCAGTCTGGTGGTCCATGTTATAGTTTTTATGATCGTGGTGTGATATCCATGTCATTGTTGTTATGATAGAGGTGGGGTGGTCAATGGTGTAGTTGTTATGATAGCTGTAATGTGGTCCATATCATAGTTGTTGCGATAGTAGTGTGGTAGTCCATGTCGTAGTTTTTATTATAGCGGTAGTGTAGTCCATGCCATAATTTTTATGATAGCAGTGTAGTGTTCTATGTCATAGTTTTTTATGATATCAATGTGGTGGTCCATGTCGTAGTTGTTATGATATCGATGTGGTGGTCCATGTTGTAGTTTTTATGATAGCAGTGTGGTGGTCCAAGTCATATTTGCTATGATAGCAGTGATGTGGTCCATGTTGTAATTTTTATGATAGCATGATGTAGGTCATGTCATAGTTGTTATGATAGCAGTGTGGTGGTCCAGGTCATATTTGCTATGATAACAGTGTGGTGGTCCATGTTGTGGTTTTTATGATAGCATGATGTAGGTCATGTCACAGCTGTTATGATAAAAGTGTGGTGGTCCATGTTGTAGCTTTTATGATAGCAGTGCGGTGGTCCAGGTCATATTTGCTATGATAGCAGTGATGTGGTCCATGTTGTAGTTTTTATGATAGCAGTGTGGTGGTCCATGTTGTAGTTTTTATGATAGCAGTGTGGTGGTCCATGTTGTAGTTTTTATGATAGCAGTGTGGTGGTCCATGTTGTAGTTTTTATGATAGCACGATGTAGGTCATGTCACAGCTGTTATGATAAAAGTGTGGTGGTCCATGTCATAATTGTTATGATAGCAGTGTGGTGGTCTATGTTATCGTTGTTACAACGGCAGTCTGATGGTCCATGTTATACTTTTTATGATAGGAGTGATGTAGTCCATGTTGTAGTTGTTACGATAATGGTGAGGTAGTAGTATGTGTTATGACAACGGTGTAGTAATGGTGGTGGTGGTGGTGGTTGTGGTGGTGGTGGCGTTGCATTTACTGTTTCCAGTGGTCATTGTGCAAAGAAACTAAAAATGGCCTAAGACAAATGCAATTAGCTCTTCGGACAGCGGTCAGCTTTATAAACAGCAGTCGGAGGCATTCACCTGCCAATCAACAAGGATGGTGGTGGCAGTGGTGGTTGAGGGACCGAGGATGTTAATGGAGAGTGGTCATCATAGTGGTGGTGGTGGTGGTGGTGATGTTTGCGATGGCAGTGGTGTGGCTCTGGGATAGTGGTCATGGTGGGATGGTCAGGAAAATAACGGTTGTTGTTGTAATAGTAGTAGCTGTTGTTGTGGTGGTCATTGTTGTAGTAGTGGTGGTGGTGATGTTGGTGTTTGTTGTGGTGGTGGTTGTAATTGTGGTGGTGGTAGTTGTTATGGTAGTGGTGATGCTGTGATGTGGTTGTTGTTGTGGTGGTCGTCGTCATTGTAATAGTAGTAATATTAGTAGCTGTTGTGTTGGTAGTAATAGTGCTGGTTGTGTTAATAGTGGTAGTAGTAGTAGTAGAGGAGGTGGTGGTGGTAGTAGCAGTAGTAGTAGCAGTAATTGTAGTAGCAGTGGTGATTATGATGGTGGTAGTAGTTGTGTTTGTAGTAGTAGCAGTAGTGATGGTGGTAGTAGTTGTGGTCCAATATGACCTTGGGGCAAACAGGAAATGTGTGGTGGTGCTATTGGTATTGTTGGTGTGGTGGTGGTAGTAGTTGTAGTAATAGTAGTAGTGGTGGTGGTAGTGGTGGTGTGTGGTGGTGGTGCTGGTGGTGGTGGTGGTGGTGCTGGTGGTGGTGGTTGTGTGGTGGGGGGTTGTGTGTTGGTGGTTGTAGTAGTAATTGCAGTAATAGTGGTAAGGTGTTTAGTTTTAATAGTTTGGGCTGTAGTGCTTTGGGGTTTTAATCTATAGTGGCAGTGCTAGTGTTAGTTGTAGAAGTAGCAGTAGTTGTGGTAGTGGTGGTGGTCAGTGTATGAGGTGTTGTTATTGCTGGTAGTGGTGGTGGTCAGTATTTGAGGAGGTGTTGGTGGTAGTGATGGTAGTCAGTGTACACGAAGGTGTTGGCGGTAGTAGTGATAGTGGTCAGTCTGCACTGTATGGTGTTGTTGGTGTTGGAGTATGTGGTGGTGATGTCGGTGGTCAGCTAAGTAGATAAGGGTAGTGATAGGGGTGTTGGTGTTGCTGGTATATATATATATATATGGTCAGTGTAGGTAGCGGTGGTAGTGGAGTATAAGCTTGTAGGTATGGTGGTGTTGGTCAGTCTACAAGGTGGAGGTGTTGGTGGTCAGTTAAATAGCCTTGTAGCTTGTGGTGTTGATGTTGCTGGTGATGGTACGTGATGGTCAGTTATGGTGGCAGCGGGGGTGATAGTGGGGTATACGATGGTGGTGGTGGTGGTGGCGGTGCCTGTGGTCACTTCAACAGATAAGAGTGGTGATGGTCAATGTAGGTGGTAGTGGTAGTGGTGAAGCATAAGATTGTATGTGTGGTGGTTGTGGTAGTGGTCAGTCTACAAGGTGGGGGTGTTAGTGGTCAGTTAAATAGCCTTATGGCTACTGGTATTGGTCTTTCTGATGATGGTACATGTGATGGTCAGCTATGGTGGTAGTTGTGGTGGTAGCGGTGACAGTGGGATATACGATGGTAGTGGTGGTGATGTTGGTGGTCAGTTCAACGTGGTGGTCAGCATTCAAGAAGGTGTTGGTGGTAACAGAGGTGGTGGTCAGTGTACAAGAAGGCGTTGGCTTTAGTGGTGGTTCTGGTGATGGCGGTCAACACACAAGGTGTTGGTGTTGGTGGTGGTCAGTCTACAAGGGGTGGTGGTGTTGAAATATGTCATGGTTGTGGAGGTGGTAGGGATGGCAGTCAGGTATATGATGGTGGTGGTAGTTCAGTTCAATGGGTAGTGGTGGAGTGGTGATGGTGGTCAGCATGCTAGATGTTGGTGGTGGTGGTGATGGTCAGCATGCAAGAAGGTGTTGGTAGTAGTTGTGGTCAATGTACAAGGTGTTGGTTTAAGTGGCAGTGTTGGTGATGATGGTGGTGGTGGTGGTGGTGGTGGTGATTGTCAGTCTACGAAGTGGGGGTTGTTGTTGGTGGGGGGGGGGCGGATGTCCAGGCAGAAGGTGTTGGTGGTCAGCTTGGTTAAATAGATATGGGTGGAAGTGGTTTATTAGTGGTTGCCTGGGGTGGGGAACGTAATGACAGCATCCATCGACATGGAGGGGGTAGTATTAGAAGTAATGGTCAGCGGCATAGTCGGTGGGGGGGGGGACGATAAAAATGCTAACGGGGGGGGGGGGTGAGAGTGGACAAGGGCAGGGAAGAAGGTATTGACCACATTAAGAGCAAAGCTGTGAGGAACAGAATGCTGAGCATGCTCCCAGTCTGTGTGTGTGTCAGTGTGTCCTGTTGACCTGTCCACCTTCAATAATCTCATTGTGGCTGCCTCCAGTGGTTTTGACCATTGTTCCTCTTATTGCTGCTGCTGCTGCTGCTGCTACTACTGTTGCTGGACTTTCTCTTTCTTCTACAACTGTTTCCTTTCTACATCATCATCTTCTTCTACCTCCTCCTCCTCCTCCACTTCTTTTCTTCTTCTTCTTCTCCACTTCTCCTCCCCTCCCCTCATCCTCATCCGCTTCTTCTCCACTTCTCCTTCTCTTCCTCCACTTCTCCTTCTTCTTCTTTTCTTTCTCCTCCCCTCCATCCCCTCCCCTTCTTCTCCATTTCTCTTTCTCTTTCTCTACTTCTTCTTCCCACTTCTCCTCTCACTTCTTCTTCTTCTTCTTCCACTTCATCTTCTTCTTCTTCTTCCACTTCTTCTTCTTCTTTCTTCTTCTTCTTCTTCTTCTTCTTCTTCTTCTTCCACTTCTTCTTCCACTTCTTCTTCTTCCACTTCTTCTTCTTCTTCTTCTTCTTCTTCTTCCACTTCTTCTTCTTCCTTCTTCTTCTTCTTCCACTCCTTCTTCTTCTTCTTCTTCTTCTTCTTCTCAATTCTTCTTCTTCTTCTTCCACTTCTTCTTCCACTCCTTCTTCTTCTTCTTCTTCTTCTTCCAATTTTTCTTCTTCTTCTTCCACTTTTTCTTCCACTCCTTCTTCTTCTTCCACTCCTTCTTCTTCCACTCCTTCTTCTTCTTCTTCTTCTTCTCTCTCCACTTCTTCTTCCTTCTTCTTCTTCCACTCCTTCTTCTTCTTCTTCTTCTTCTTCTTCTCTCTTCTTCTTCCACTTCTCCTCTCACTTCTTCTTCTGCTTCTTCTTCCTTCTTCTTCTTCCACTCCTTCTTCTTCTTCTTCTTCTTCTTCTTCTTCTTCCACTTCTTCTTCCACTTCTTCTTCCACTTCTTCTTCCTTCTTCTTCTTCCACTCCTTCTTCTTCTTCTTCCACTTCTTCTTCCACTTCTTCTTCTTCTTCCTTCTCCTCCTTCTTCTTCTTCTATGCTATTAACAACTCAGTTGTTGTGGTCGTCATCATAATCATCATTGTCACCACCATCACCACCACCACCACCACCACCTTCGCCATCACCACCAGTTTTCTTCTGGACTCCCCGCTGCTTGTCATCCTCCTGCTTGTCCTCCTCCTCCTCCTCCCCCTCCTCCTCCTCCTTCCTCTCTTCGCTCCTCCTCCTCGCTCCTCCTCCTCGCTCTTCACCCTCCCACCCCCATGTTGTTGTTGTTTTTGTTGTTTGTTTGTTTGTTTGTTTATTCAATTAACCTCTCTTCGGTGTGTTTCAGAGGTTATGCTTGTGGTCATTTGCTTCTCCGTGCACACGTGCACAGTGCACGCGTGCATGTGCGTGAGCGTGTGCATGCATATGCGCATGTATGCATGTGTGTGTCTGTCTATTTGCAGTCCTCTTTCATGTCCACATGTGCACATGCGCTGTGCTTTCATGCTTTTTATATATATATATATGCATGCACATGTGTAGTTACATGTGCGTTTATATACATGTGAAGGTGCATGGCTCAGTGGTTAGGGCATCGGGCTTGCAATCGTGAGGTAGTGAGTTCAATTTTTGGACCAAGCTCTATGTTGTGTTCTTGAGCGAGACCCTTTATTTTTACGTTGCTCCAATTCACTCATCTGTAGAAATGAGACGTGACATCACTGGTGCCAAGCTATATTGGCCCCTTTGCCTTTCCCTTGGCAGGGCTCCTTTGCCTTGCCCTTGGCATGGCTCCTTTGCCTTTCCCTTGGCAGGGCTTCTTTGCCTTGCCTTTGGCATGGCTCCTTTGCCTTTCCCTTGGCATGGCTCTTTTGCCTTTCCCTTGGCATGGCCCCTTTGCCTTTCCCTTGGCAGGGCTCCTTTGCCTTGCCTTTGGCATGGCTCCTTTGCCTTTCCCTTGGCAGGGCTTCTTTGCCTTGCCTTTGGCATGGCTCCTTTGCCTTTCCCTTGGCATGGCTCCTTTGCCTTTCCCTTGGCATGGCCCCTTTGCCTTTCCCTTGGCAGGGCTCCTTTGCCTTGCCTTTGGCATGGCTCCTTTGCCTTTCCCTTGGCATGGCTCCTTTGCCTTTCCCTTGGCATGTCTCCTTTGCCTTGCCCTTGGCATGGCTCCTTTGCCTTTCCCTTGGCAGGGCTTCTTTGCTTGCCTTGGCATGGCTCCTTTGCCTTTCCTTGGAATGGCTCCTTGCCTTTCCTTGGCATGGCCCTTTGCCTTCCCTTGGCAGGGCTCCTTTGCCTTGCCTTTGGCATGGCTCCTTTGCCTTTCCCTTGGCATGGCTCCTTTGCCTTTCCCTTGGCATGTCTCCTTTGCCTTGCCCTTGGCATGGCCCCTTTGCCTTTCCCTTGGCAGGGCTCCTTTGCCTTTCCCTTGGCATGTCTCCTTTGCCTTTCCCTTGGCATGGCTCTTTTGCCTTTCCCTTGCCATGGCTCCTTTGCCTTTCCCTTGGCATGGCTCCTTTGCCTTTCCCTTGGCATGGCTTCTTTGCCTTTCCCTTGGCATGTCTCCTTTGCCTTGCCTTTGGCATGGCTCTTTTGCCTTTCCCTTGGCCATGGCTCTTTGCCTGCCTTTGGCATGGCTCCTTTGCCTTTCCCTTGGCATGGCTCCTTTGCCTTTCCCTTGGCATGGCTCCTTTGCCTTTTCCTTGGCATGGCTCTTTGCCTTCCCTTGGCATGGCTCCTTTGCCTTTCCCTTGGCATGGCTCTTTTGCCTTTCCCTTGCCATGGCTCCTTTGCCTTGCCCTTGGCATGGTTCCTCTGCCTTTCCCTTGGCAGGGCTCCTTTGCCTTGCCCTTGGCATGGCTCCTTTGCCTTTCCCTTGGCATGGCTCCTTTGCCTTTCCCTTGGCATGGCTCCTTTGCCTTGCCCTTGGCATGGCTCCTTTGCCTTTCCCTTGGCATGGCTCCTTTGCCTTGCCTTTGGCATGGCTTCTTTGCCTTGCCCTTGGCATGGCTTCTTTGCCTTTCCCTTGGCATGGCTCCTTTGCCTTTCCCTTGGCATGGCTCCTTTGCCTTGCCCTTGGCATGGTTCCTCTGCCTTGCCCTTGGCATGGCTCTTTTGCCTTTCCCTTGCCATGGCTCCTTTGCCTTTCCCTTGGCATGTCTCCTTTGCCTTGCCTTTGGCATGGCTCCTTTGCCTTTCCCTTGGCATGGCTCCTTTGCCTTGCCTTTGGCATGGCTTCTTTGCCTTGCCCTTGGCATGGCTTCTTTGCCTTTCCCTTGGCATGGCTCCTTTGCCTTTCCCTTGGCATGGCTCCTTTGCCTTTCCCTTGGCATGGCTCCTTTGCCTTTCCCTTGGCATGGCTCCTTTGCCTTTCCCTTGGCATGGCTCCTTTGCCTTTCCCTTGGCATGGCTCCTTTGCCTTTCCCTTGGCATGGTTCCTCTGCCTTGCCCTTGGCATGGCTCATTTGCCTTTCCCTTTGCATGGCTTCTTTGGCTTTCCCTTGGCATGGCTCCTTTGCCTTTCCCTTGGCATGGCTCCTTTGCCTTTCCCTTGGCATGGCTCCTTTGCCTTTCCCTTGGCATGGCTCTTTTGCCTTTCCCTTGGCATGGCTCTTTTGCCTTTCCCTTGGCATGGCTCTTTTGCCTTTCCCTTGCCATGGCTCCTTTGCCTTTCCCTTGGCATGGCTCCTTTGCCTTGCCCTTGGCATGGTTCCTCTGCCTTGCCCTTGGCATGGCTCATTTGCCTTTCCCTTTGCATGGCTTCTTTGCCTTTCCCTTGGCATGGCTCCTTTGCCTTGCCCTTGGCATGGTTCCTCTGCCTTGCCCTTGGCATGGCTCATTTGCCTTTCCCTTTGCATGGCTTCTTTGCCTTTCCCTTGGCATGACTCCTCTGCCTTTCCCTTGGCATGACTCCTCTGCCTTTCCCTTGGCATGGTTCCTCTGCCTTGCCCTTGGCATGGCTCCTTTGCCTTTCCCTTGGCATGGCTCCTTTGCCTTTCCCTTGGCATGGCTCCTCTGCCTTTCCCTTGGCATGGCTCCTTTGCCTTTCCCTTGGCATGGCTCCTCTGCCTTTCCCTTGGCATGGTTCCTCTGCCTTTCCCATGGCATGGTTCCTCTGCCTTTCCCTTGGCATGGCTCCATTGCCTTTCCCTTGGCATGGCTCCTCTGCCTTGCCCTTGGCATTGCTCCTCTGCCTTTCCCTTGGCATAGCTCCTATGCTTTTCCCTTTGCATGCTTCCTCTGCCTTTCCCTTGACATGGCTCCTTTGCCTTTCAGTGGCATGGAGAAGGAAGGCAGTTATGCATGGGTGACTGTTGGTCTTCCATAAACAACCTTGCCTGGACTTGTGCCTTGAAGGGTAAACTTTCTTGGTGCAATCCCATGGTCAATCATGACTGAAGCGGCGGGGGATGTCTTTACTTTATATATAAATATGTATAATATGCATAGATCAGTGGTTAGAGCATCGGGCCCACAATCATGAGGTAGTGAGTTTGATTTGTGGACCAGACCGGGTTGTGTGTTGAGTTAAGACACTTTATTTCATGTTGCCCCGGTTCTCTCAGCTGTAGAAATGAGTGCGACGTCACTAGGCCAAGCTGT
The DNA here is from genome assembly GCF_006345805.1 of Octopus sinensis. Lineage (NCBI taxonomy): Eukaryota > Metazoa > Mollusca > Cephalopoda > Octopoda > Octopodidae > Octopus > Octopus sinensis. Next base: position 905 of record NW_021825767.1, on the reverse strand, counting down.
ATCGGCCCCTTTGCCTTTCCCTTGGATAACATCGGTGTCGTGTAGAGGGGAGGCTGGTGTGCATGGGCAACTACTGGTCTTCCATAAATAATATTGTCTGGACTTTTGCCTCAGAGGAGAACTTTGTAGGTGCAATCCCATGGTCATTCATGACTGAAGGGAATCTTCACCCTTATATATATATATATATATATATGTATATATGTGGCTGTGTGGTAAGTAGCGTTTACCAACCACATGGTTCCGGGTTCAGTCCCACTGCGTGACACCATGGGCAAGTGTCTTCTACTATAGCCTCGAGCGAACCAAAGCCTTGTGAGTGGATTTGGTAGACGGAAAACTGAAAGAAGCCCGTCGTATATATGTATATATATATATATATAATATAATATAATATATCTATATATATCACTTGTGCGTGTGTGTTGTGTGTCTGTGTTTGTCCCCCTAGCATTGCTTGACAACCGATGCTGGTGTGTGTTTTATGTCCCCGTCACTTAGCGGTTCGGCAAAGAGACCGATAGAATAAGTACTGGGCTTACAAAAGAATAAGTCCCGGGGTCGAGTTGCTCGATTAAAGGTGGTGCTCCAGCATGGCCGCAGTCAAGTGACTGAAACAATTAAAAGTGTAAAGTGTAAAAGTGTAATATATATGTTAAGGTGGATGTGTGTTGAGCTCACAATTGTGAGGTTGTGAGTTCGATTCCCAGACAAGGGTGTGTGTTGTGTTCTTGAGCAAGACACTTTATTTCAGAAGCAGGGTGTATTTAGATCTGGCTGCTGGCAATTGACTGCTACCACAGCCGTTTATAATTGTATGCATCTGTTTGGTGGGGAGGGTGGGAGGTTTCTCTATTTTGCATTAGGTTTCTTTTACCCTCTGCCCTTTCATTATCTACCTGGGT
>NW_021825766.1:0-10000 GCF_006345805.1 Octopus sinensis | reverse complement strand
CTAAATAAAATGTGTCCGGTTTGGTATCTATAGAGAAGTGAATAATATATAAATAACAGCATTAAATATGAATAACAAACAGTTTACCATTCTTCACATATATACGACTGCGCAAGGCATAATACCCAGACGGCTATTTTAAGTTAGTGCTGTTTCAATTACGTACACCGAATTTATTTCAACCCTCCACGCTTTCTTGAATATCAGCGGATATATATCGATTTTTCTCTATAAGACGAAGAGGATAAATTGGGTTTAAACATGGGAAATCGTGTAGGCACTACCGACAAGGCATCACTGAATGCCAAGATATGTCTGACCTTATTATGAGTTTCTGTAAGGCAGCAAGCTGGCAGAGACGTAAGCACGCCGGGCGAAATGTTTAGCGGTATTTCATTGGTTTTTACGTTCTGAGTTCAAATTTCGTCGAGGTCGACTTTACCTTTCATCCTTTCGGGGTTGATAAATTTAGTACCATTTGCATCCTGGGATCCATCTATTCAACTGGCGCTCTTCCCTAAAATTTCGGGCTTTGTGCCAAGAGTAGAAAAGACTATTAAAGAGCGGCGAGCTGGCAGAAATGTTAGCACGCCGGGCGAAATGCTTAGCGAAATATCGCCTGTCTTTACCTTCTAAGTTCAAATTCCGCCATGGTCGGCATTCCCTTTCGTGCTTTCGGGGTCGATAAATTAAGAACAAGTTGCGTACAGGGCTCGATTTAATCGACTGGCCCGCTCCCCAAAAATTTTGGGGCCCATGCTTGACTAGAAAAGATTATCATGAGTTATTACTGTGATGATGTTCAAGAAGATATTGAGTTTTTTTATACATGTCTACGAAGAAGTATTTCTCTTACAAGAAAACTACAGTATCATGCTTTTCAGCATATATACGTTAAGCTCCGTACATGTATGCCTACTGGCATTTAATACTCTTTCAAATGCGTACACTATGATTATTAAATATATGATTAATATATATATATAATATATATATATATAGACATATCTATATATCTATATATCTATCTATCTATATATATACATACATATATATATATATATATAGATATATATATATATATACATACATATATATATATAGACATATACATAACTATATATCTATATCTATATATATATATATATATAGACATATACATAACTATATATCTATATCTATATACATACATATATATATACACACACACATGGATATCTATATACAAATGCCCGTGTGTCTGTGTGTTTGTGGGTGAGTGTGGGTGTGAGGGTGCAGGTGTATTGGGGTGGGATGAGTGTGTGTGTATGTGTGTACTCTCGCTATTCATTATCCGGATTTCAATAAGTTTAATATTTGGTGGGGGGTATTTCTATTAATATCACTTAGTTTCGTTTATTATACCTGTCTCTTCATATTATATCTGGAGTTTCAAAATCACCTCTACTCACTTAAATCAATTCGCCAAATATTTTTCTCCCCAGAATAATGTTTCTCAGTACTACTCTCTACATCCAACGATCTTTCTTCCACTCTGTCTATTTTTTTATATATAACTAGCAGTATCGCCCGGCGTTGCTCTGGTTTTTAAGGGAAATAACTATATAAGCATTTTTTAGAGAGTTATAGCCAAAAACATAGCAAAAAAATGCATTAAGAATGGAAAAAAAAATGATGGTAAATTTTTTTTTAAATTGTTGACTCATCGTAGACATTTTTAGAGAGTTACTTCCCTTATATAATAGCGAAGAAAATGCATTAAAATGGAAAAAAATGATGGTAAATTTTTTTTTAAATCGTAGACTCATCGTAGACGCGCGCTAATACCCAGAAGGGCTCGATATGAATCACGACTATAAGATACCAGGTTTTGGTTAAACTGCACCGCAAAATGTGGGAGTAGTTAGGAATCTAAATCGCAGCAGACAGACACACAACTTCACTTTTATATATAAAGATTTTATAGCATCGACGTTCAGATATTGAATCTGTACACAAACCTTACTGACTTCACTAAACTCTGAATTCCTGAAGATGTCATTAACACAAGACCACTTCGTAGAGTAAACCAGAAATTATGTTCAATGAGTGAAGCTACCAGATGTTTTGGAAATTTATTTTCCTGCGCCAGTTAGTATCTAAGAGACTCATCCCTACAAGTTTGAGAACTTTTTTAATCACTCCTTGAAGAATGCATTAATTATTTCAGCCTGGCTGCTTGTAGACATTTGAAAAGAATACTCTTTTCTATTCTAGGTAGAAGGCCCGAAATTTTGAGAGAGGGGATCAGTCAATTAAATCGACCCCAGTACGCAACTGGTACTTAATTTATCGACCGAAGGTAAAGTCGACCTACAATACTTTAAAAAAATTAAATGATAGCATTGTAGTTGCGGGTGGGCCCCCTTAATCTCCTGGCAACCAATATTTTTAGACCCAGTCCGCCACTGTTTACCTGTATTAAATGAATCTCATGTTGAGGAAGAATTCTTCTCTTTAATTATATACCGAGTACTGTTCAAGATGAAAGCTACGAAAGCTGACAGTATGTTGTCTTATGAACCCCAGTGATTGACAAAAACATATCATTTTTTTTTCGTGTTCGTGTTTTCTCGCAGACTCTTCGCCATTGTTGATTCCCGTTGATAGTGTTGTTAGGAGCGGAAGTGTGACAGGGTGTCGGTGATTTTTTCCATCCTTGTTCTTGTTTTCCTTGTCACTCATCAATCCTGACTGAGTAAACTAGAATCAAAAGCATCCCTTTCATCATGATCCTGCCTTTTCGATAATATTTAGGATTACTTTATCCAGTAGGTCTTTCCCCTTTTTCAAAACGGCATATTTTTTATTTATTTGCTATTTCTAGCACACCGATCGACCGCCTATATACTCGCACGCAAGCTAAGCTCGTAAGGCTTTTTGTTATGTCGAATTGCCTTGCATGGAATTAAACGACCATCTATAAAAATACGCCTCAGTTCCCTTAACTGAGGCAACACAATAAAGCAATTCTCCCGCCTTTGCTGCCGTAATCCAAGGAATGCATCAATTTATCTAGCACACGCTTGGCTTAGGGACAAGTCGAGCTGCGTTCTATATTGACTATCAAGACACAAAAGAGCGACCGAACTCGTAGCTGGTTCGACACCTTATCCAATATCCCATAACACCTCACATTCCGAAGGATATGAATTAAACGCCAAACATAAAGACTAAAATAAACAAACTAAATGTTGCGTCATTGATTTCTGTAGTTTATCTTGGAGCCAAATAGAAAATCGATGGAACATTTATTCTAAAAGTTCTTTGGTTTTTTTTTTCATCTTAGCTTGACACAAAAATTTCCTATCTCGCCAAAAAATTGTGGACCTAACACCCAGATATATTCTTTCAAAACATCAAACTTCTTTTGTTTGTATAGAAGTGGGTGTGGTGGGGTGGGTGCTTGGAAGGAGATGAAATGGAAGAAAGGGAAGACGGAGAAGACGAAGACGGTGGAGGGGAAGGAAGGAAGAGAAGGAGGAGGGGAGGAAGAAGAAGAAGAAGAAGAAGAAGAAGAAGAAGAAGAAGAAGAAGAAGAAGAAGAAGAAGAAGAAGAAGAAGAAGAAGAAGACAGGAAGGGAAGTTGAAGAAGTGCATAACAAGGAAGAATGGTAGAAAAAAAAAAGAAGTAAAATTGAACATAAGGAAATCAAAAACAACAAAATCAGCAATACCGATATGAAAACAACAAAAGATACAAAACAAAAATGGGGGGAATAAAATAAACCAACAAAAACCAGTATAAATGATAAAGAAATGAGTATAAAATGTGTATGTCAGAAGAAGACAGATCGAAACAACTGAAAATCCTTCCCAGAAAGCTGAAAGTTTACTCAAAGAAAGCAGTCAAGTGGAAACGGACAGATAGACGCACACATAGAGTTGAGTATGGCAAATAGACAGGTGAAGTGGGAAGGGTGAAAAGGTGAAAGTGAAAGTAATGGAAGATGAACACGGAAGAGAAAGAGAGAGAAAGAGAGAGTGGAGTATGTGAGAATGACAGAGACGGAATCTGAGGTTTGGAAAAGACGTGTGAGGAGTAAAAATAAAGATACAGAAATATTTGCAAGACGGAGAAATGAGAGAGAAAGAGAAAGAGAGAGAAAGAGAGAGAGAGAGAGAGAGGGGGGAAGAGAGAGTGCTGGTATAATGAAATAGAGGTTCACAGGGAGTGATTAATAAAAAGAAAGTAAGGGTTTCTATAGAGAGAGGAATGACAGAGGTTTGTAACATCTTTTTTCCCCCATGGAAAAACCTATCTGAGTTGTAACGATTTTCACCTTTCAAATATTTATTAGATGGCTAAGTGAGATTGAAGTGATTTTGTTTCAATCAAGATTCGAAACCACCCTAAAGATTACTGGAAGCACTCCGTCGGTTACGACGATGAGGGTTCCGGTTGATCTGAATCAACGGAGCAGCCTGCGCGTGAAATTAACGTGTAAGTAGCTGAGCACTCCACAGACACCTGTACCCTTAACGTAGTTCTCAGGGATATTAAGCATGATACAGATAGTGACAAGGCCGGCCCTTTGAAATACAGGTACAACAGAAACAGGAAGTAAGAGAAAGTTGTGGTGAAAGAGTACAGCAGGGATCACCACCATTCCCTGCCGGAGTTTCGTGGAGCTTTAGGTGTTTTCGCTCAATAAACACTCACAACGCCCGGTCTGGGAATCGAAACCGCGATCCTATGACCGCGAGTCCACTGCCCTAACCACTGGGCCATTGCGCCTCCAGATTACTACACCTTGAAAGATTACTACACCTTGAAGAACATCTTTCGGTAGTGTACACGCATATGTGTGAATGTGTGTTTGTGTGTGTGTGTGTGTGTGTGTGTGTGTGTGTGTGTGTGCGAGTGTGTGCGAGCATAAATGTATATATATATATATATATACATATATATATAGATAGATAGATATATAGGTAGGTAGGTAGGTAGGTAGGTAGATACGTAGATAGATAAATACGTAGGTAGATACGTAGATAGATAGATAGATAGATAGATAGATAGATAGATAGATAGATACATACATACATACATACATACATACATACATACATACATACATACATACATACATATATACATACATATACATATATACATGTCCGTGCGCCCACGTGTGTGCGTGCGTATGTCTTTGTGTCAGTGCTTGTCCTCCACTCCAGCCACACCACCACCACCATCACTGCCTCCATAACTTAGCAGTTCGGAAAAAGAAACGATAGAATAAATACCAGACTTCAAAATATAATAATAATAATAATAATAATAATAATAATAATAATAATAATAATAATAATAATAATAATAATATTGGGCTTCGTATATTTTACCCCAGTGTCACTTTGATGGCATGAACTGCTCTCTCACTCAATAATAATAATAATAATAATAATAATAATAATAATAATATCAAGTTCTGGTGCCGATTCATTCGACTAAAATATCTTCAAAGCGGTGCCCTAGCATGGCCGCAGTCTAATGACTAAAAAACAAGTAAAAGTAAAAAATATAGACGGATTTTTATCGTTGTTTTCAGTTAATCACCTGCGGCCCCACTGGTCAGGCATTAGTTTACAGCCGTAATTGAACACTGCCTTGAAGAATTCAATCGAAAATGTCCGTCCCTACCCTGTCGTGCTTATATTTTATACATGATGCTTATTATATCAATCTCTCCGACAAATTCCTTAGGTTACGGGGATTTAAAATATCCAACAACGGTTGCCAAGCGGCGGAGATGGACACACAAAGAAACCCGCTTGTGTGTATAAGTATATATATATATATATATGGGAAAATAAGTCAAGATAGAAAAGGCTAAAATAATTTTATAAAAAACATTTGAGTACCGGTTTCAGTCATTGAGACTTTTTCAGCTGTAACAATTAAATAATTAAGTTTAGAAAAATTAAAAGAAAAGTTTTTCTTTTAAATATTTGTACAGTGTTCAAATACAAGTGGCATTTTCCTTGTTTCTGCCTCTCTCTGTCTCTCTTGTTTACTCTTGTGGGTTCGAGGTTGTTATATGTATATATATATATATATATATATGGCATCACGCCAATTCCGCGCGTGACACTTCAGCGCAAAGACAATTCTCTTGGATCATTCTTCTGAGGACATTATTAGATACACCAGCCCTCTCACGAATGATTGAAGGCATCTGCTTCATTGCTGATATTGCTGGCTGTGACACATAACCATGGCATCTTCCATGACATCTTCCCATAACTTCCATTAACATGGATGCGACCTTTGCACCTGTCTTCAGTACAACGCCAAGACTCTTTTCCATTTCGAAGTTTTCTATAGGCACAGGAGTGACTGTGTGATAAGTAGCTTGTTTACCAACCACATGGTTCCGGGTTCAGTCCCACTGCGTGGCACCTTGGGTAAGTGTCTTCTACTATAGCCTCGGGCCGACCAAAGCCTTGTGAGTGGATTTGGTAGACGGAAACTGAAAAAATCCCGTCGAATATATGTGTGTATATATATATATATATATATATATATATATATATATGCGTGTGTGTGTTTGTGTGAGTGTGTTTGTCCCTGTAGCATTGCTTGACAACCGATGCTGGTGTGTTTATGTCCCCGTTACTTAGCGGTTCGGCAAAAGAAACCGATAGAATAAGTACTGGGCTTACAAAAAAGAATAAGTCCCGGGGTCGAGTTGCTCGACTAAAGGCGGTGCTCCAGCATGGCCGCAGTCAAATGACTGAAACAAGTAAAAGAGTAAAAGAGTAAAGAGTATCCGAGCGATATCAAAATCCATTTCATGAAATGTGCTCGCGCCCTTTCTCTGATAAAATCCGTCACATAGGGCTCGTTTTGTATCTTTAAATTAATAAATGTTAGTAATAAAATGGAATCCTGAAAAAAGTTTGCAAAATAGCAGCAATGAAATGGTATACTCCTATAAATAAGAAAAAATGGTTTTTGGACTACTAACAGCTGAAAACGCTACTACCTATTCAACGGTTATTACTACGAACAATTTAAAATATTACCAGTTATTCACGAAGTTGAGAAGTTTAGAAACTCTGAAAACAAAATAAATGGAATTATATTTCATATACATGATGCCTTGAATGGTTTCTGTGCGGAATTGTTGGTTCACTATGTATAGTGTTTGAAAATGTTAGAAAAAAGCGCTCACAGACTAGAAAAAACGATAAGTAACATCCTCATAATAGATAGATTTCATAACTTTTTGTTTTAAATAATTTTTTAGAAAATCACCTATACGCCTCATAAAATCTGAGTAATTCTCATAGACTTTCAAATATATATATATATATATAAAGGATAAAATTGTTAAAAATGTTATCAGTGGCCAGTATAAAATACACAGCTATTAAGGTGAATTCATATATAGAGATTTACAAGAGTATAAAATTATAATTGAGGGCATAGAAGAGACCATGCCTGGAAATAGACGCTAAATCGTCTAACCACGCACAATTACCACTTTTTCAACATGTGTGTATTATAAAAGTGATAATTTTAAGTGGTATGGACTCTCTTTACCTTTAGTTATAATTGGATTTTATGCTATTATAAATCTCTTTGTCTCCCCCCCCTCTCTCTCTCTCTCTCTCTTCTCTCCTTTATATATATATATATATATATGGATAAAACTCACTACTAGAATGGACCATAAACAAAACTTGACTTAAACAGGATTTAGATAATCATATCAGGTGGTGCTATTAAGTTAGACATGGCCTAGACCAATCTTTGGTCGAAACATATCTAAGTTTTATCTAAGTTTTATATATATATATATAAGCAGCTGGTTATCACATACTTACAATCTGTAAGTAAACAAGTATAACTACGACTTTTCTTCTTTAACTTCAGAGAATAAGGACCTATCATCATTTTGTTTAATAAAGAAAAGGATAGCAATTGCTATTTAAATCAGATACAAACTAGAACGCGACTGAAATGGTTATACTAATCTAAATATCATACATTAAACATTGAAATGATTTGAAAATCCTTCATAAATAAGTTCCGAACAAATAGCGTGAAATTAAAATATATAGATGAAATCAATTCAGTTAACTGCCACACTATAATGGCAACAATCTGTAGTATAAAGAAATTGAAGTACCCTTTTAATTATGTGTTTGTGTATATATATATATATATATATATATATATATATATATATGGGTGTGTGTGTGGTGTGTGTGTGTTTATACGTGGAATATGTATAACATAGTGTGTGCGTGCAAATATATACATATCTATGTATGGATATATATATGTGTGTGTAGCATATATATATATATTATGTATTTATAACACACACACACACACACACATATATATATATATATATGTATTATATATATATATATATATATATATATATATTTAGTGAAGGGATGAAATGGAGCCGAACGAAGATTCACAAAAGTTCTTTTTTAATTTTACCCATTTTTTTTTTTTTTTTGTTTCAAAGCTGCAAATTCCCAAATTCGGATTGAATAAGGAGACCATTCTGCAGCTTTCTCTTCGGGAAAATCCAGGAATTTAAAATCTCCAAACAAATGCGCAGCAAGCTTTTATGCACTCCTAGGGAGCGTTTTGTTCGATAAAGCTTGCTGCGCATTTGTTTTGAGATTTTAAATTCCTGGATTTTCCTGAAGAGAAAGCTGCAGAATGGTCTCCTTATTCAATCCGAATTTGGGAATTCGCAGCCTTTGAAACATGTGTAAAATAATAAAAAGGAATTTTGTAGAATCTTCGTTCGCTCCATTTCATCCCTTCACTAAATATATAAAACTTAAATTATCCGCGCTAAAGCACGGGGGCGAAACCCCAGGGTCGTAACCTCAACCGTGTCTTTTCTGGTGTGATTTTTGCTACACAGGTATCGGTTAAATTTTGAATAATCCGTAAACAAGATAATTCATTTATCCATTTCATTAAACAACACACACACATATATATATTTATATATATATATATAGATAGATATATATATATATATATATATATAAATTAATATATATATACGTGTGTGAATATATACATATATGCATATATGCTTATATAGTTATACACACATGTATAAGATTTTATCAATAAAACAATGATTCCTACAAATTACCTATATCTATGTCGCAACCTGTCTACGTATATATTCATGTATATATTCATACACACACACATACGTACGTATACACATATATATATATATATATATGTGTTTGTGTGTGTATTTGTCTGTGTATAGATTGATGTATATGCATACGTATTTATATTCATATATATATAGATATATATAGATATATATAGATATATATAATAATTCATATATACTACATGCATACATACATACATGCATGCATACATACATACATACATACATACATACATACATACATACATACATACATACATACATACATACATACATACATACAAACAGGTAATCGATTACTGGTTGGTTCTGGCTAACTGGAAGTCTAACTCATATCAAAGAGGTGATGGCTGAGAAGGGACAACAAAGCTCTGAATCACGTTGGATAGAAGAACAAACAATTTTATTATTTATTTCAACTTTGATTTCTATAGAAGTGTTTACAATCCTTCAATGCAACAGTTCGGGAAGATGAATAGGGTCAGAGAAACAGAGAGAATCCGTGGTGTCTGAGTCAATGTTTTCTCTTGGTCCCATTTGTTTCTTTTATCACTGTGATTATTTTTCATATGACAAGCGGGGAAAAATATGAGATTATGTGTATAGCAGTATGTTTCAATATACACTTGCATGTAAGCGAATCTTATTGTTTACGCGTATGTTACACATCAGGGGTATGTGTGCATGTAAGTGGAGATGCGTGGTTGTGTCTTCATATGAATATATATATTCAGACACACACACACACACAAACAGAACATATAACACATATGTATATGCTTATA
>NW_021825765.1:7500-14554 GCF_006345805.1 Octopus sinensis | reverse complement strand
ACCTTATATATACAAGGAGAAGAATACAGTGTACGTTCATACACAAAAGAGATACCCGAAGAAAAGGATATCTGACTCGCTAGAAAGAGCAGTTAAAACTCCAAGTCACCAATTGTTATGATTTCGAAAGTGATTGGAAAATAAAAACTTTTACTTTAATCCTATATATATAAAAGGATTACTCCGTCGGTTACGCCGACGAGGGTCCCATCTGATACGATCAACGGAACAGCCTGCTCGTGAAATTAACGTGCAAGTGGTTGAGCACGCCACAGACTTGAGTACCCTTAACGTAGTTCTCAAGAAGATTCAGCGTGACACAGAGTGTGACAAGGCTGGCCCGTTGAAATACAGGTACAACTCATTTTTGCCAGCTGAGTGGACTGGAGCAGCGTGAAATAAAGTGTCTTGCGCAAGGATACAACGCGTCACCGGGAATTGAACGCACGACCTTACGATCATAGCCCAATACCCCAACCTCTAAGCCGCGTACCTTCACACACATGTTTGTATATATGCATTTATGTATGTGTGTGTATCTTTTTATTTTATTTGTTTGAGCCATTTCACTGCGGCCATGCTGGAACAACAGCTTTAGTCGAACAAATCGCCCCCAGGAATTATTCTTTGTAACCCTAGTATTTATTCGTTCGTTCTTTTGCCGAACCGCTAATGTACGGTGACGTAAACACACCAACATCGGTGGTCAAGTGATGGCGCGGCTCGAGGCTATAGTAGAAGACACCCAAGGTACCATGCATGTGGTGGAAAGCAATCTTCTTACCACACAGCTACTCCTCTGTGCGTGTGTGTGTGTGTGCGTGCGTAGGATAGATAGATAGATAGATAGATAGATAGATAGATAGATAGATAGATAGATAGATAGATAGATAGATAGATGGATAGATAGATAGATAGATAGATAGATTAGATAGATAGATAGATAGATAGATAGATAGATAGATACAGATACACACACACATGCACATACACACATTCATATATCGGCCTGTTGGTATGTCTGCGTATCTCTACGTATGTAATTGTACGTGCCTGAGTGTCTGAGATAGATAGAAAGGGGGGGGAGCGAAAGGAAGAAAGAAACAAAGAAAGAAAGGGAAAGAAAGAAAGAAAGAAAGAAAGAAAGAAAGAAAGAAAGAAAGAAAGAAAGAAAGAAAGAAAGAAAGAAAGAAAGAGCATGTTCTTGTGTGTCAGCGTGCAATTCTAGAACAAATATTTCACACACACGGCAACACGATCGTAATTGGCACATAATAGTTTTACTCTATAAACGCTTGAGTAAGCAGCACAACCGAGACAAGGTCTTAAAGTTCGGCCATGCGAACGTAATGAATGACTGTATATAGAGAAAGAAGAGAAAAGCAGGTGGGTCGCCCTACTCCAGCGCTCGAACATAACAATAGAACACATTCGAAGCAGAATCAATTACTGCAGGGAATTATTATGATACTAAAAAGCGCATACACAGGCCAACTTTTATTTATACGAAAATATAGGCTAGGCCAAATACACACAAACACACATATACACGCATACTCACACACACACGCGCGCACACACATGCACACATACACACACGCACACATACATTTATGTATATCGACTTCCATACATATATATATATATACATATAAACATATATATACATATATATATATATGTGTAATATGTATGTATATATATATACATATATATAAATACTTTACTTAAAAGCAGCAGAAATATAACAAAAGCTGTTACTCGGAGTTTCACGTTCCCGTTCGTCGGACAGTTTTGTTAACAAAATAAAGCATACTCTACCTCTGGTATTTGAGTACTTTTTTTCCACCTTGTTTCACATTTATGTGCTTACTCCGGTATATATATATATATATATATATATATATATATATATATATATATACATATGTGTGGTGTGTACAGAGAAAGAAGTTCCTCTACCTTCAGATCTACTCAAAAATCTACACACTTAAAGCAGTTTGCCAACTGTCCTTCAATAACAACACATTTTGATAAACTCAGTGGCTTCTACTAACTTCAGAACACGACACACAGAGAGGATGCTCTCGAAGCCGAGAATTGATGATACGGGGACAATATTTACATGTCGCCTCAGGAAACACAACTAGATCTCATAATGCAGGGAAACGGTTGCATTATCAATTATATATAAATATAGTGATTTAAAAGGCGGTGAGCTGGCAGAAACGTTAGCACGCCGGGCGAAATGCTTTGCGGTATTTCGTCTGCCGCTACGTTCTGAGTTCAATTTCCGCCGAGCTCGACTTTGCCTTTTATCCTTTCGGGGTCGATTAAATAAGTACCAACTACCCACTGGGGTCGATATAATCGACTTAATCCGTTTGTCTGTCCTTGTAAAGTCTTGATTAATGCAAATTTGAAGTTGATGACTTCATACCGAAAATATTAGAAATAGCAGCCAAATAGATTACTATTACTAGAAAAATAAGTGTCTCCACAAACAACAGTATTTGTAACCCGTATATGGTAAAAAAGAAGGAAGACAACGAAATCAAACAGTCTAATTTGGATCAATTATGGACGAATCGTTTCTGGATTAGAATCGAAAATTCGGCTGCTATTTCTAATATTTTCGGTATGTGGTTTAAACAACTTGTTGCAAATGACCCTTTATTATAATTATATATAATTTTTACCGAATATGGTCCTTTCCATACCGAAAAAACTACTAGGTGAAATTTATTAATTTTATTAAATTAATTATATTTCACCCTTTATATGTATCGAATACTATTACTCCCATACAGTGAATCTGCGAAACTTCGTTTCGGTGGTACTGTTTTTGTAACTCACGTGGTGAAATTTTGGAGGGAGATACGAATTCGCTTGTCTATATAAATGTGGAGATGCTGGCAGACCGTTATATCGTTCGATGTCGCCTGGTCGAGTTGATGTAATGGGTGAGTTTTTTCCTAGCATTTCTAGATTTATAGGAAATATTATGTTGATGAGGAAATGAATTTTCGATTCTAATCCAGAAACGATTCGTCCATAATTGATCCAAATTAGACTGTGTGATTTCATTGTCTTCCTTCTTTTTACTCATATACGGGTTACAAATATTGTTGTTTGTGGTGACTTATTCTTGTAGTAATAGTAATGGTAACCTATTTGGCTGCTATTTCTAATATTTTCGGTATGTGGTTTAAGCAACGTCTTGCAAATAACCCTTTATTATAATTATATATATTATGTATATATATATATAATATATATATATATATATAATATATATATATAATATATATATATATATATATTATAAATTTAGATATGTTATGAATATTCAGGTTATGCACCTTACGGCCATTCATTATGTAATATGTGTATGTGTGCATATACAGTAATACCTCGCACTATGAGTTTAAATCTTACGTTTTACTTTTTACTCGTTTTACAAATCCATGTTCCCCATTGAAATTAATTAAAATATAATTTATCCGTTCCAGCCCACTAAAAACCACTCAAAAGTAATTTTTTATGCGTTTTAAAACAAAGAAAGTGTAGTTACAAGTAAAATGACAATTCTAACGAAAGAGAATGCAACAGAAATATATAAACTTATTTTATTAACCTTAAAGATGGGACGATTTGTGAGCGATGAAGACGATCGAGCGAGGAGGCGGATTACTGTTTGGAAGGAGATTCTCCTCCATTAAAACTTCAGGAAGAACAATTTCTGGGGTTTTCTCTCTCCGCTTAATTTAGGCTTTTTGGAACCCTATCTTCACTTTTTATTCTTGTGGATCGTTTCATTAGAAACATATCAAGAGAAGTCAGTTTTTTCCTGCCTTTCAAAATGTTACGAAAATGCACGAGAGCAAAGTCATTTCAATAAAGCAGCTGCACGACCTGTGGCTACTTTTGCAAGATGATATTTTTCTACAAATTCAGAAACATACTGCCACTTTGCCAACACTAATACTGCTAGCCTTCTCTGCTACACTATCCTCCAATGCATCCAAATACTGCTGCTCGTGAAACTGCAGGAGTGCATCTCTCATCACCTCTTCTGAGTTTTCCTCGACGAGATCGTTAATATACCCATCATCAACCTCGATGCCCATGGACTTGCCAAGAGATACCATCTTCTCAACTACATGTGTCTCAAACTCAAACCCTTCGAAGTCTCTTTCAGATACGCAGTCAGGCCACAGCTTCTTCTATGCAGAATTCAACGATCTCCTCATTACATCCTGCCCGGCCATATCGATGATTTTCAGTTAGTTTACAACGTTGTAGTGCTCCTTCCAAAACTCACGAAGGATTACATTTGTATTTTTGGTGACTTCAAAGTACCGACAAAACAGGTATTCGGTGTACAGTTACTTAAAATTATGAATCACCTATTGGTCCATGGGATACAAGATAGGGGTGGTGCTGTGTGAAAGATACAGAACTTTTATGAATTTAAATTCGACCAGGATATCATCTTCGAGGTTAGGTGGGTGAGCAGGAGCATTGTCGAGGATGAGGAGGGTGTTGAGAGGAAGATTGTTCTCCAGAAGGTACTTTTTCACTACTGGTCCGAAGACAAGGTTGACCCACTTGGAGAAGAATTGCCTGTTGACCCAGGCTTTAACGTTTGCCATCCACATACCTGCAGCTTCTCCTTCAGGATTTTGTGCGACTTGAACGCTCTGGATTTTCGGAATGGTAGGCTAAGAGCGGCTTAATCTTCAAGTCTCGACTGACTTGCATTGGCACAAGGCCGAGAGCAAGCCTATCATTCATGGTTTTATGACTTGGCATTTTTTTCAAAAAAAATAGACCAGTTTCACCACAGTTGAATACCGGTTTGTGCGATGTACCCCCCTCGGCTGCGATGAGCTGACGGAATTCACTCACGAAATCTTCAACTGCCTTCGTGTCAGAACTCGCTGCTTCTCCATATCTGACGATGCTATGAACACCAGTCCTCTTCTTGAAATTATCAAACCAGCTGCAACTGGATTTAAATGCGTCTGCTAATGTCTCCTCCATCGATGTTCCAGGGTTCTGCTTCAGGTAATCTCTATACAGCGCTCATGCTTTCTCACAGAAGATGATCTCCGTAATCATATCCCCTGCGTGTTGCTTCTCGTTGATCCACAAGGGAAGTAATTTTTCCATCATTTTCGTGGACAGATGTGAGTTGCTGTTGTAACCGCCTTGGTCTCGACCTTTTTCTTTAGGATGGTCCAAATCGTCGATGTACTTCGTTTGTATTAACGTGCTATGTCCACTACACGCACTCCTCTCATGTTTATCAGTGTTTTCTTTCTTCAATTCTATCGCAATCAGCTTTTTCTTCTTCTCAGCACTATCCTTTGGACCAACCTTCTTAGGACCCATAGCTAACACAACTAATTATTATAAAATGATAGCAAAAAATGCCCCAAACTAAGCAAAAGCACTTGGAAAACACAACAAGGTTGCTACCACAACGAGATAAACACGTGAACTGAGCGAGCGAAGACCGTACCTGTTTGGAGAGCGGGCGCGAACTCAGAGCCGAGTAGCTGTCGTTTGTATGAAACTCGCTCGTACTGCAGATTTCCGCTCCTACGTCACGACAAAAATTCGCATGACCGAGCTCCTATTACGTACAGTAAACTACTCGCACAATGGTGCATATATATATATATATATATATATATATATGGAGGGGTTGGACAAAATTATGGAAACGCCTTATATTTCAAACAAATTTATTTTAATATGGGGTAGGACCGCCTTTGGTAGTAATTACAACTTGAATTCTATGAGATATTGACTCGTACAAAGTTTGAATTGTTTCCAAAAGAATTTTTGTCCATTCTTCAGCTAAAATAGTCTCCAGTTCTTGTAGTGATGATGGTGGATGATATCGACTCCTTACTTGTTTTTCTAAAATGCACCATAAATGTTGAATAATATTGAGATCTGGGAACTGTGGTGGCCAGATAAGGTGTTCAACTTCACTAGAATGTTCCTCGTGCCATTCTGTAACGGTTCCGCAACATAGAATGAATTTGATCAGATAAAATGCTTAAATAGGTTTGACTATTAATTCTGCCATGAAAGAAAACCACTGGGCCGGCGGATTTCCAAGATATAGCCTCCACACCACCCCAGATAATCACAGATCCTCCTCCATGTTTAACATACATACATATATGTATGAATATAAACACAAACATAAATTTGTGTGTATGTGTACATGTGTGGAGGTGTGTATCTAAATAGTTAGATCCCTCAACAAGGTGATGTGTTGTGTTCTTGAGCTCTTTATTTCACGCTTCTGAAGTTCACTCAGCTGGCAAAAATAAGTAATTTGTCCGCAGCAACCTCAACTGCATCTATTGGTGTACAGTGATAGTAAGAATTATGTTCAGACGGTTACACTACACCTCGTAACTATTCATCGCGAGCGAAAGTACCTGCTGATGTACAGAATATTACACCAAACAGCAGAGAGTGCACTATGTAAAAATTACCACACTCCACCCCATATCTTACTTGTGCAATAGTATCCTTAACCAATACGCCATCGCCTACAACATCGTAACCAGCATCGTTCCCAACATCCTCACCACCATCATACCATTAGCGAAAATAAAATCGCTAACACCATCACTTCCTGTATCAGTAACATCCCAACCAACACCGACCCTTAGCAATCTTCATCAACATTCACCGACCATTATACCATTATCTTCTTTCTTCATTTCACAAAGACATGCCAGCTATAATGCAGAGTAAACCACAGCCAGTCATTACCATAGCATTAACAAACGAACGAGACAGATTTGACCGATTTCATGTTGAACATACGGAATCTATTAAAATCACACCGCCATAATTCATATGCAGTTTATTATGAAAGCATTATTAATAAATTTCTAACACCAGAATCTGTTGAAATAGTTTTTCACTCTTTCCACTTTCAATGATGGAAGTAGATGTTATTCCATGAACACAAAATTTACCATTGTCCAGTCTAACACAAGCTATTATAATGCATAAACAA
>NW_021825765.1:0-2500 GCF_006345805.1 Octopus sinensis | reverse complement strand
ATTAAAAGTTTAGTATAAGATAAAGAGTAAAACCACTACGATCGTTTCATGCCCATAATCTAATTCGAATAACAATAATTTAAATTCAATTAATAATTCGAATTATGATTACGTCATACAATCGATTATAATGTTAAATATTAATTTTTTGGTATTAATTTATAAGTTATGAAACCTTAATCTAATCTCAGTTATAGTCAATATCTAATTTCATAAATATTTTAATTAAATATTTTAATTCTTATATTTATGTACATTTATATATTTTCATTGATAATTTAGTTATTATTCAAATATTATATAATTATTCGACTTGAAATTATATTTAATAATATGAATAGTCATTTTTTTTTCTTTTTTGTAAAATATTTATATAATTAGATATTGACTATAACTGTGGGTTTCTTACCTTAAAAATGAATACTTAAAAATTAATATTTAACATTATAATCGATTGTATGACATAATCATAATCGTTAATGTTTCTAGTTTGATAATAGAGTTTTTTATAAGAAAAATTATTATTTTATTCATTTCTTAAAAAATATTGTTTAAATATTTTTGATTATTTATTTAAATATTATCATTAACCTGAAGATTGACTATAACCATAATTCGAATTATTGATTGAATTTAAATTATTGTTATTCGAATTAGATTATGAGCATGAAACGATCGTAGTGGTTTTACTCTTTATCTTATATTAAACTTTTAATTCTTTTTGATAGTAATATTTATTTTTAAAAAAATAATAATAATAAAAAAAAAAATATCATGATAATAGAAATAAAAAATAAAATAATATATATATAATATATATATATATATATATATATATATATAAAATTATAAGTATAGATTAATAATTTAAATATTTTTAAATTTTAACTTTAAATTTAAATTTAGAATTTTATATTTGTATATTTTGTATATTTTGTATATTATATTAATTAATTTATTTCTATTTATTGGTTTATGTTTTTCACTGTTTGATTTGCCTAATAGTGGTTTTATCTCTAATTTAATATATATATATATATATATATTTATAAGTTCAGCAAAAATTTAGATTCAAATGAATATGGTACTTAATTTAGATGCACCAGAATTGTGTATGGATGAATGGGTGGATGGATGGATGGATGGATGGATGGATGGATGGATGGATGGATGGATGGATGGATGGAATATTATGCGTATGCATGTTAATAATATATATATATAAGTATGTTTTCACTACCTTTTAGTTATTGAAATACATTCAGAAAAATGGTGCTAGTTTCTAACAAAATACAAAGTTTTATCTCTTGAATCTGTATGGCAAGAATGATAACCGTTACATGTTGAACTTCAGAAAATCTTGAATATTTATATTACTGATCTTTTTCTTTGCCCGAAAGCCTTAGCTTGACCAGGTCAGCGCATAGACATTTGTTACTAGTTATGTGTATACATGTGAATTTGCAAACAGCATCGGAAATATAGATGTCCATAAAAAAATCTCTTCTTGTTGTTTTGGGGAAAAAGTCTTCACACCTTCAGAACAGAAACTGCTATGAAAATACACAATTTTCTTTTCCGTCCCGAATAACTATATCAGGCCAGTTAGGTTTGGTTTGCATTTGGTAGATATCGTGTTAGGAATGTTCTACCAATATTTCTTGTGATAATATGTGTACATGTAGCGGTATAGCTTATCAATCGCAGGAGTATAGTTTGTAAATTCTGGTGGCGGGGGTCCATCTTTTTTACAAATGACATTGAATACTGTTTTAGCAACAACATCACGTTACCGTAGGGGTTTTAAGAAACCCCTACGGTAACCCTGCTGAGGTTAACTATGCTATGTCGATAAAATAAGTGCCTGTTGAGCTCTGGCGTCGATGTAATTGACTTCCTCCTCCCTAAACGTGCTGGCCTTGTGCCAAAAACTTGAAATCAATATCGATATTAGTTAAACTGATACGTAATTTAATACAAATATATTAGCATTATCTATGTATGCGTGTGCGCGCATGCGTGTGTGCGAATATGTATGCATGTATGTACTCAGAATATGGATGTAATCTATTTTGATCTCTCAATATAAATTGAATGCATTTTCACACATCCATATATATATATATATATATATATATATATCAATATAGAAATATATATTTTTTAAACCAAAAACAATCCAAACGGATACATCATATATATATATATTACATATACTTATACATACCTGCATACATACATACATATATGAAAAGTGTGGTTTCATATATGTATATGTATGTATGGATGTGTGTATATACACACACAGACACATACACACACATATATAAAGGTATAAATATACACATGCATACATACACACACACGCACACACATATATATTTATATTAATGCATCACTGCCTTCTAGAAGTGTGTGTGTGTGTGTGTGTGTGTGTGACGGAGGGAGATAAAGAGCTAGAAGAGAGAGAGAGAGAGAGAGAGAAGAAGTAGGAAAGGAT
>NW_021825764.1:0-14683 GCF_006345805.1 Octopus sinensis | reverse complement strand
CTATTTGTATACCATGCAACAATCTTGCCCAGCCTACTGTATGGTATGGAAGCTTGGTTCTACTCGAAACAATATGAGAAAATTCTGCGAAAATGCAAAAAAATACGGAGATACGCTCTAAAACTAGCCTATATGCTAAATCCATGGGCGCCTGTCCCAAGCTGGGCGGAGAGCAAGTCTCCAGAGCTACGGCAGGCCATCGAGGCTTCTATCCGAACTTTTCGGAAACGCTCTAAAGTAACTGACCTATTCATCGATCGTGGAGAATAGCAGGTGTCCCTGCTCATAGACAGACAAAGCGGACGAACCATGGAAGAGCTCGAATGCCCAAAGCAATCGTCTCGTCAAAATTACTTTCCGCACTAATTTTCTGTCTCGCTCTTCTTTCTTACAATAAAATTCTTCGTTCGTTCGTTCGTCTGAAATAAAAAAAATATGGCTAGAACTAAACAAACTGCTCGAAAATCTACTGGAGCAAAAGTTCCAAGGAAACAATTGTCTGCAAAATCTGCTCGCAAGTCTGTTTCACAATTTGGAGGGGTAAAGAAACCTCATCGATTTCGACCTGGAGTTGTTGCAATGCGAGAAATTAGACGATATCAAAAGAGCACTGATTTGTTACTACGAAAACTTCCATTCCAGAGACTCGTGAGAGAAACCGCTCAGTTTATCAAAACTGATTTGCGTTTTCAATCGTCAGCGATTGTCGCTCTCCAAGAAGCGGCAGAGAGTTACCTAGTTGGAATTTTTGAAGATAGTAATTTGTGCGCAATTCATGAAAAAGAGTAACTATAATGCCAAACGATATGCATTTATCGAGAAGAATTCGAGGTGAAAAAACATAATTTGTATTTTAAATAAAAAATGATTTATGTTTGGATAATTCTGAGACAATTTTTAAATTTTTTGTTGAAGTTTGTAGAAAATGTAATGTTGCACCTCGTTTAGATAAAAAGAGGATACTAGTTGTGTATTTTAGAAAATATATAATTAAAAATTGTTTAATACGGATTTGTTGGATAATTAATATATAGCAGGAAAACAAACAAAAACCTATAACCATGAACAAGCTATAGTGAACAAAAATAAAAACTGAACATGCTTTTTCTTATAAATTTACAATTGGACAATATTGCAAATATGTCTCAAATTTATTTTTAACATAGATTAAAGTATTTTACATTTTTTTAGTTTTTTTAATAAATATATATTTATGCCCGTTTTTATGATATCGAAAATTTAAAACCAAAAAAATACTGAACAAATTTAAATTACTTATATATATCAAAAAAAGGTTTTATTTTTTAAAATTCGTTCAAATTCAATCATTTGTAACCTCTCTACATAGCCAATCATTGAACATTTGAAGAAAAAGGCAGAATAATTGGCATGTATAAATCTGGAAAAACATACAGAGAAATACAAGATATCACGAAAAAGTATGCTTGGCACGATATTGCAAATTATCAAAAGCTATTCAAATAAGTGCTTGACGGACAAAAAAGTTGGGTCTGGTTGACCATTCATTGCTCAATCGTCAAAAATATTTTAAATTAAAGAGGCTTGAAAAGTGGATGTCAATTTCAACTGTTTTTAATTTACTAAAACATTTACAGAAAAAAAGGGAAATCAGTAACAGCTCAAACAATAAGAAATACCACGAAAAAATTGGTCTGAATGCATATCCGCCCACGAAAAGACCACTTCTTACCAAAAACCCTAAACTTCAATGATTAAAGCTATGCCAAACATGCAATATGCTCTCAAAATATTTCGGGAGCGAGTTATTTTAAGTGATGAAAGTAAATTTAATATGTAAAATAGTGATGTAAGAACTTTAGTATGGAGAAATCGCAAGGAAAAATATTTAACAAGCAATCTTACAAAAAACATAAATTCGGTAAAGGACTATCATGAACTATCATGCCATAATCAATATTGGATTCATTAATTTGGTTTTGATAAAAGAGAAGATTGGTGGAGCTTTGTATGTTAATATATTAACGAATAATATGATCTCATTTCTGAACAAAATCGAACATAAAGATCCTAGTTCCCACAAGACAATGATCTGAAACATACTTCGGCAATAGCAAAGAGCTTTTTTCAAGTAAATAATATCGAATTACTACTATGGCCAACACAAAGCCCAGATTTAAACCCTATAGAGAATGTTTGGGCCTTTATTAAGAAAAAATCAAAGGAAGAGAATTTTTGAAAAAGGAACATTTATTTGCAAAAATATCATCCATTTGGAATTAACTCAAAATAGAATACGCAAAAAGTCTTATTAATAGCATGCCAGGCCGAATACTAGATGTAATTAGAGCTAATGGAGGACATAATAGATATTAAATAAATTTGTTCATTTTTTGGGTTCTGAATTATGAATGAATGGAAAACTGTATAAATATAATATTTTTTAGACAAAAATAAAGCAAAACTTTATTTAATTTTTTTAAATCATAGAAGTTATTTTTTAAATATTGTTTCATAGTAAATTCATGAGAAAATGCTTTTTCAGTTTTTATTTTTGTTCACTGTATATATATTTATATTTTTTGGGATAATTTAGCCTAAGTAAATAAATTATATTGGACTAAAAAAATATTTCGCCAATGATAAAATAACACAGTATTGCGATATTTTATCTATAATTACTTCTAAATGTTTATTCGTTGATTGTGTTTGAAATTTTTTTGAAATTCGTTAAAAAAACTTAACTGGTTGATCTAGTGTATTTCGAAAACAATATTACAAAATAACAGTGCATTATTCAAATAATTAATTTAAAGTTAGGAAGTTGTTTTAGGAGTTTCTGCAGTTTTGCGAATCATAAATCCACCAGATGAAATAATAGCTTTCTGAGTTAATTCTTTTAATTCGTCGTCATTTCCAATTGCAACGACAATGTGACGTGGTTTAATTCTTCTTTTTCCACATTTTACTGCTGTATTTCCAGCAAGTTCAAGCATTTCAGCCACAGCATATTCCAATACTGCGCACATATATACTGCGGCAGGAATTCCTACTCGCATTCGGGTTTCATGACGGAGACACCGGTGAATTCGTCCAACTGGAAACTGTAACCCGGCCCGAACGGATTTGCTTTTAGCCTTTGACCGTACTTTTCCTCCTTTTCCTCTTGAAGACATTATACTCTGCTAACTATTTTTTATTTACATATAAAAAAAAATGGCATTCCGAAATTTAGTTGAAAATTTTTTTCGGAATGGTCCTTTTGAAAAAATTTGGCAATGATACTTTTTGTGCATAGGTTGAAAATAGTGTTCATTTAGAGAATTTTTCAATGTTGGACGTGGTAAAGGTGGCAAAGGAGGAAAGAGTGGTGCAAAACGATTTCGAAAGATATTAATTGACAATATACAAGGAATTACTAAGCCAGCAATAAGAAGACTATGTCGAAGAGGGGGTGTTCGAAGAATTTCTGGAAAAATTTACGAGGAGACACGTTCTGTCCTTAAGATTTTTATTGAGCAAAACTGTTCGTGATTGTATTTCCTATACTGAACATGCCAAAAGAAAAACTGTTATCGCAATGGACGTTGTTAATGCCTTGAAACGTCAAGGTAGGACAATTTACGGATTTGGTGGATAAATTATACATAATTTTTTTAATAAAATACATTGATATTCCTTACAAATTAACAGATAAAAATTAGCAATTTCATAAATATACTAACTAGCTACCAAACGACGGTGAAATACTACGATTGCTTTTTTAATTGGTAAGAAATCTTGTTGAAATAAAAAAAAGTATATTTATACAATAATTAGAGTTATATCGTTTGAAAAATTTATTTTTTTCTAATATTTTATTTTTTTGCATCTGTTTATAATTATGTTTATTTAGAGAATTATTTGCGAGTGGACCCCAGAGCTCCGGCCAATCGGGCAATGGACGATTATTTCTCCGAACATGGAGACAAATATCGTGGAAGACCTAGATCCACTCTTCCGACAGTTCTTGAAAGGGATCTCAAACTTCATGACAAAAGTTTCAAAAACTGGGACGACCTAGAATCTTTACGGGATCTCGCCCGCACAGAAGGGCATGGACAAGGATGGTCCAGAAGATTGTTTCGCTTGTGACACGTGTGGGATTATAACTTTGTTTATGTTCCCACGGAATGTGTTATAATAACTAAAACATCAATACATCCTACTCAAAGTATCCATCACCAAAACAAATAGCTGTGGAGACAAAGAGTCCCCTTGCAGAATTCCTCTTGATATTTTATTCCAAAAGGGCAGAATATTTGGAAAGCTTTAAATCTTCATAAAACATCAATACATCCTACTCAAAGTATCCATCACCAAAACAAATAGCTGTGGAGACAAAGAGTCCCCTTGCAGAATTCCTCTTGATATTTTATTCCAAAAGGGCAGAATATTTGGAAAGCTTTAAATCTTCAGGCTTTTTAGCAGCTGATTTAGCCTCCAGAGCACACGAGGTTAGATGTGAAACAGAGAAGTATCCCAGCAGCTTGCATGCCATACGAGGCCTTTTCCTCTCTCAATGGGAAAAGGGTCATCCCGTCAACTTCAAAAATTTTGGAATTATACTTTTTTTGAATTACTCAACAAAATTTCGGAATGATACTTTTTTATTATATGAGATTTTTCACTCCAAAACTTGCAAATTTTGTGGATAATGGCACCTAAAGTTAGCACAAAGGGACAAAAAAGAGCTCCTATAAAAAGAAAATGTTTCTGTTGCTACAAAGAAAAAAAAGAAAAGGAAAACTTTTTCGATATATCTTATGAAAATTTTAAAGACAGTACATAATCAACTTGGGATGTCAAAGAAGGCTATGATGGCTATGGACAGTTTTACATTTGATGTTTATGACAAAATAAAAACCGAGGCTTCAAATCTAGTCTATCAAAATTCGAAGGCTACCATTACCTCACGTGAAATACAGACTGCAGTTCGTCTGATTCTTCCGGGTGAATTGGCAAAACATGCTATTACAGAAGGTGCAAAGGCAGTTACTAAGTACACGAATACAAAATAACACTTTAAAAATATTTGTTTTATTCATTTGTTCTTTAAATAACTATTTCAACAATCCAAATCCAACTAGTAATTGTCCCTTTGGCATTCGAGATCTCCGCAGCCTTTGTCCCGCAAACATCCAAGTTCTTAAAACACGTCTGCCTCCTTATCGCTCGGAGAAACATGGATGCAAGCGAATCTTCTTGGCTAAGACAGAGGATCTCTGGTACAATCATGCGCGGCAACACGCAAGCTATTCTTTTGACGGGATCTGATCGTTCTCTGTTTTTTCTTTAATTAGTTCACTAGTAATTTAGTCTGTAATCTCGAAAAATTCATCAATTTAGCATTAGTTACAATATTTTGTTGGTGCTGATAAATATTATTTTAAAAATATTTAATTTTTTAATTTTAAAAATGATGAGCAAAAAATTTTCGGAATGATACTTTTTCTCGAAAAAATTCGGAATAATGTTGTTTAACTATATAATACAAAAATAACTAGGTCTGAAATAAAAAAAATATGGCTAGAACTAAACAAACTGCTCGAAAATCTACTGGAGCAAAAGTTCCAAGGAAACAATTGTCTGCAAAATCTGCTCGCAAGTCTGTTTCACAATTTGGAGGGGTAAAGAAACCTCATCGATTTCGACCTGGAGTTGTTGCAATGCGAGAAATTAGACGATATCAAAAGAGCACTGATTTGTTACTACGAAAACTTCCATTCCAGAGACTCGTGAGAGAAACCGCTCAGTTTATCAAAACTGATTTGCGTTTTCAATCGTCAGCGATTGTCGCTCTCCAAGAAGCGGCAGAGAGTTACCTAGTTGGAATTTTTGAAGATAGTAATTTGTGCGCAATTCATGGAAAAAGAGTAACTATAATGCCAAACGATATGCATTTATCGAGAAGAATTCGAGGTGAAAAAACATAATTTGTATTTTAAATAAAAAATGATTTATTGTTTGGATAATTCTGAGACAATTTTTAAATTTTTTGTTGAAGTTTGTAGAAAATGTAATGTTGCACCTCGTTTAGATAAAAAGAGGATACTAGTTGTGTATTTTAGAAAATATATAATTAAAAATTGTTTAATACGGATTTGTTGGATAATTAATATATAGCAGGAAAACAAACAAAAACCTATAACCATGAACAAGCTATAGTGAACAAAAATAAAAACTGAACATGCTTTTTCTTATAAATTTACAATTGGACAATATTGCAAATATGTCTCAAATTTATTTTTAACATAGATTAAAGTATTTTACATTTTTTTAGTTTTTTTTAATAAATATATATTTATGCCCGTTTTTATGATATCGAAAATTTAAAACCAAAAAAATACTGAACAAATTTAAATTACTTATATATATCAAAAAAAAGGTTTTATTTTTTAAAATTCGTTCAAATTCAATCATTTGTAACCTCTCTACATAGCCAATCATTGAACATTTGAAGAAAAAGGCAGAATAATTGGCATGTATAAATCTGGAAAAACATACAGAGAATACAAGATATCACGAAAAAGTATGCTTGGCACGATATTGCAAATTATCAAAAGCTATTCAAATAAGTGCTTGACGGACAAAAAAGTTGGGTCTGGTTGACCATTCATTGCTCAATCGTCAAAAATATTTTAAATTAAAGAGGCTTGAAAAGTGGATGTCAATTTCAACTGTTTTTATTTACTAAAACATTTACAAAAAAAGGGAAATCAGTAACAGCTCAAACAATAAGAAATACCACGAAAAAATTGGTCTGAATGCATATCCGCCCACGAAAAGACCACTTCTTACCAAAAACCCTAAACTTCAATGATTAAAGCTATGCCAAACATGCAATATGCTCTCAAAATATTTCGGGAGCGAGTATTTTAAGTGTGATGAAAGTAAATTTAATATGTAAAATAGTGATGTAAGAACTTTAGTATGGAGAAATCGCAAGGAAAAATATTTAACAAGCAATCTTACAAAAACAAAAATTCGGTAAAGGAACTATCATGAACTATCATGCCATAATCAATATTGGATTCATTAATTTGGTTTTGATAAAAGAGAAGATTGGTGGAGCTTAGTATGTTAACATATTAACGAATAATATGATCTCATTTCTGAACAAAATCGAACATAAAGATCCTACTTTCCAACAAGACAATGATCTGAAACATACTTCGGCAATAGCAAAGAGCTTTTTTCAAGTAAATAATATCGAATTACTACTATGGCCAACACAAAGCCCAGATTTAAACCCTATAGAGAATGTTTGGGCCTTTATTAAAAAAAAATCAAAGGAAGAGAATTTTTGAAAAAGGAACATTTATTTGCAAAAATATCATCCATTTGGAATTAACTCAAAATAGAATACGCAAAAAGTCTTATTAATAGCATGCCAGGCCGAATACTAGATGTAATTAGAGCTAATGGAGGACATAATAGATATTAAATAAATTTGTTCATTTTTTGGTTCTGAATTATGAATGAATGGAAAACTGTATAAATATAATATTTTTTAGACAAAAATAAAGCAAAACTTTATTTAATTTTTTTAAATCAATAGAAGTTATTTTTTAAATATTGTTTCATAGTAAATTCATGAGAAAATGCTTTTTCAGTTTTTATTTTTGTTCACTGTATATATTTACTATTTTTTGGGATAATTTAGCCTAAGTAAATAAATTATATTGGACTAAAAAAATATTTCGCCAATGATAAAATAACACAGTATTGCGATATTTTATCTATAATTACTTCTAAATGTTTATTCGTTGATTGTGTTTGAAATTTTTTGAAATTCGTTAAAAAAACTTAACTGGTTGATCTAGTGTATTTCGAAAACAATATACAAAATAACAGTGCATTATTCAAATAATTAATTTAAAGTTAGGAAGTTGTTTTAGGAGTTTCTGCAGTTTTGCGAATCATAAATCCACCAGATGAAATAATAGCTTTCTGAGTTAATTCTTTTAATTCGTCGTCATTTCCAATTGCAACGACAATGTGACGTGGTTTAATTCTTCTTTTTCCACATTTTACTGCTGTATTTCCAGCAAGTTCAAGCATTTCAGCCACAGCATATTCCAATACTGCGCACATATATACTGCGGCAGGAATTCCTACTCGCATTCGGGTTTCATGACGGAGACACCGGTGAATTCGTCCAACTGGAAACTGTAACCCGGCCCGAACGGATTTGCTTTTAGCCTTTGACCGTACTTTTCCTCCTTTTCCTCTTGAAGACATTATACTCTGCTAACTATTTTTTATTTACATAATAAAAAAAATGGCATTCCGAAATTTAGTTGAAAATTTTTTTCGGAATGGTCCTTTTGAAAAAATTTGGCAATGATACTTTTTGTGCATAGGTTGAAAATAGTGTTCATTTAGAGAATTTTTCAATGTCTGGACGTGGTAAAGGTGGCAAAGGAGGAAAGAGTGGTGCAAAACGATTTCGAAAGATATTAATTGACAATATACAAGGAATTACTAAGCCAGCAATAAGAAGACTATGTCGAAGAGGGGGTGTTCGAAGAATTTCTGGAAAAATTTACGAGGAGACACGTTCTGTCCTTAAGATTTTTATTGAGCAAACTGTTCGTGATTGTATTTCCTATACTGAACATGCCAAAAGAAAAACTGTTATCGCAATGGACGTTGTTAATGCCTTGAAACGTCAAGGTAGGACAATTTACGGATTTGGTGGATAAATTATACATAATTTTTTTAATAAAATACATTGATATTCCTTACAAATTAACCAGATAAAAATTAGCAATTTCATAAATATACTAACTAGCTACCAAACGACGGTGAAATACTACGATTGCTTTTTTAATTGGTAAGAAATGTCACCGGTTGTGAATGATACCAGGCTGAGAACGATCGCGCAAAATCGATTTTGCCTCAAGTGCCGTAACACCGGTAGTTAACGGCAGCGAGCGACAAATTTAAATACAAGTCATTAAGTTTTTAAACCTAATAAACTCTAATTTCTGCCCTTTGGACAAAAAAACAAGCGCGTCGTTTTGTTTGAGCTACTCTTAAATAATTCAAACAACAAAATGTATATATCTCATAGACTTGCTTAAAGAATGACAAATAATTACTAAATTAAGTATTATATAGTAAGAATCGTTATACTTTTTAACAGAATACATTTCAAAGAAATGTTTTGATACATTTTCCAATCAAAAAAGTATGCTTTTCTGTTACTAAAAATCTTCACTTAATCTATTATTTTTTTTGTTTAATTTTTTAATGTTCATTAACAAGAAAGAAATTAAAGATAGCTAAGTTAATTAAAGGCCTCACGAGACACCCGGCCAGCCTCGCGAATGGCGAAGCCTAATTTGTCATTCTGTAAGCAATGGGGGAGAAACTAAATGACTGACAAATCAGAGATCAGAAAGCCAAGATATTAAGAAAAATCTTAATAATAAAATGGTATGGTGTGTGTCTGTCTGTCTGTCTGTCTGTGTGTCTGTCTGTCTGTCTGTGCACACCCACATTCAAATTGTTACAAACCAGATCAAATTGTCAAAACCTTCCCTTTTGTAGTTATTCGATAATGAGGCACAATAAAAGGTTGATATCCTCTAAGAACCTTCCTGTCAAAAAATTTTAATAAGAAAGAATATCCTCGATGATGAGGTCCCCCAAAACCTTCAAGTCAATTTTCTGCGTTTTGTTAAATGAACAACAAGAAAGTCCTCGACTCACATGATGTGGTCCCCCAAAACCTTCAAGCCAAAAAATTAAAAAAATTATTTTCTGCGTTTTTGTTAAAATGAACAACAAGAAAGTCCTCAACTCACATGATGTGGTCCCCCAAAACCTTCAAGCCAAAAATTAAAAAAATTATTTTCTGCGTTTTTGTTAAAATGAACAACAAGAAAGTCCTCGACTCACATGATGTGGTCCCCCAAAACCTTCAAGCCAAAAATTAAAAAAATTATTTTCTGCGTTTTTGGTTAAAATGAACAACAAGAAAGTCCTCGACTCACATGATGTGGTCCCCCAAAACTTTCAAGCCAAAAAATTAAAAAAATTATTTTCTGCGTTTTTGTTAAAATAAACAACAAGAAAGTCCTCGACTCACATGATGTGGTCCCCCAAAACCTTCAAGCCAAAAAATTAAAAAAAATTATTTTCTGCGTTTTTGTTAAAATGAACAACAAGAAAGTCCTCGACTCACATGATGTGGTCCCTCAAAACCTTCAAGCCAAAAAATTTAAAAAAAATTATTTTCTGCGTTTTTGTTAAATGAACAACAAGAAAGTCCTCGACTCACATGATGTGGTCCCCCAAAACTTTCAAGCCAAAAAATTAAAAAAATTATTTTCTGCGTTTTTGTTAAAATAAACAACAAGAAAGTCCTCGACTCACATGATGTGGTCCCCCAAAACCTTCAAGCCAAAAATTAAAAAAAATTATTTTCTGCGTTTTTGTTAAAATGAACAACAAGAAAGTCCTCGACTCACATGATGTGGTCCCTCAAAACCTTCAAGCCAAAAAATTTAAAAAAAATTATTTTCTGCGTTTTTGTTAAATGAACAACAAGAAAGTCCTCGACTCGATAGATTTAAGAGACTACAATTTCCGCTGAAGATAAGTTTTGCTATGACAATAAACAAGGCCCAGGGACAGTCTTTAAAGGTAGTAGGCTTATTTTTAGAGAACGAGTGCTTTTCACATGGCCAGCTGTATGTGGGGTGCTCAAGGGTAGGTAGAAGAGAAATTTATTTATATTTGCCAAGGATGGACGGACTGCAAACATCGTTTATCCACAGGCCTTAGAATAAGGTTATATCAAAGCAGGTCGCATTTATATATCTACATAATTTTAATATTATTATTTAAGGAAACTGCGAGCGTAGCGAGCAGGGCCTCCGCAGGAGCTAGCTCGCAGTGAGCGAAGCGAACTGCTGAGCTAGTTTATTATAAAGAAAAAAAGTTTTAATTAGTTTCTAAACTTGCCAGGTCTCTGCTATCTTCTTGTATTTCTCTGCCATCTTCGGACTCCAGTATCACCATACCAGTGGGTGAAAATCCTTTGACATTGTATATTCTTGTATCATGGTGCTCGTTTAGATACCGCTTCCGCGTCCCTTTATTTTTGTCAGTTTTAATTCTTCTAACAACTTTTTCCCCAATTTTAAAAAAAGAGGTGTCATTCTTCCACATGTTTTTTTTAGCATTTTTTCTTCCGCCGCATCCGAGTACTGGACAGCCTTTGTCCTTGTACTACTGACAGTAAACCATTTCCAAGCCATATAATTCTCTACGTCATCTTTTTCATCCATGTTGGATGAATCCAAATCTGCGAATAGGAGATTAAGTTCTTCTTCGCTATAGTGTATGTTTGCAGACTGATCGGCATTTTCTCCAAACATAATTCTGAACGGTGCAAACGACGTAGTGGAATGCACCGTTGAGTTATATGAACTGGTTATCCGGTCTATAATCGAAATCCATTTATAATCGAGGTTTTCAGACAAACAGGTGGAGGACAACATATATTTCAGAGATTGGTTTAGTCTTTCCACCTGCCCCTGCACCCAAGGGCACCTTGCACGACCTCTCACGTGCTTTATCTTGTACTCATCGCACAATCGGGAGATCCTTTCGTTGACAAATTCCTTCCCATTGTCCGTATGAAGAATTAATGGTTTTCCAAACATTAATATTATTTTATTTATTGCTTTAGACACTTCCATAGCTGATTTAAACAATAACGGTGACGTCCAACAAAACTTTGAGAATGAATCGAGGCCAACCAAAAGCCACGCGTAATTTTCGTTCTCATGAGCATAATGACGTAAATCGATTAGATCAAAAATATATCTAACATTAGACTGAATAGTGATACCTTTCTCTCACGCTATAGGCTCTTATTGGCTTAATTACAGGTCTGGTGTTCATAAGCTTTCTCGCCTGACATTGGCAGCATGATTTGAGGACTGACATAACCTCATTCCGACAAGACCCATAAACAGTATCTTTAAGGAGAAAAAGCAGCTTGTCTCGACCTGGATGTCCATTTTTTAAATGGAGATTTTCAATAAAAAGTTTCTTTTCTTCTACTTCCTCGAGAGCAAAGGTACGTAGTAAGATTCCCGAAGTTTTGAAGTAAAAAATGTCATTTTTGGAGTCCGACAATCTGAATAATGATGCCGTTCTCCTGAAATTTGACTCATTCTGATTCTGAGTCACTTCATCTGGCATTTCACCATCCTTAAGAAATGCTATAATTTCCGATTTTTTCTGTCGAGTCAATAAAACGAACTTCATAACAAAAAATTATGTAACGTGTTCTGAAATTTCGATTTTCAAATGAGGTCAGCCATTCTAAAAAATTAAAATTTTCTTTCTTTTTTAAACTAAAAAATCTAAAGTGATGATTTTTGTGATTATATTAATTTAATTTTTTGATAATCTATATTTTTGAGGTTTTGTTTTAGCGTAGCAACGGCACGGCGTTTACGGCGCAATCGATATTGCGTATCAACGGCGTTAACGGCAAAATCGATTTTGCGCGATCGTTCTCAGCCTGCAATCACTCTCAACCGGTGACAATTATTAAATAAAAAAATTTCCATTTAGAGAATTTTTCAATGTCTGGACGTGGTAAAGGTGGCAAAGGAGGAAAGAGTGGTGCAAAACGATTTCGAAAGATATTAATTGACAATATACAAGGAATTACTAAGCCAGCAATAAGAAGACTATGTCGAAGAGGGGGTGTTCGAAGAATTTCTGGAAAAATTTACGAGGAGACACGTTCTGTCCTTAAGATTTTTATTGAGCAAACTGTTCGTGATTGTATTTCCTATACTGAACATGCCAAAAGAAAAACTGTTATCGCAATGGACGTTGTTAATGCCTTGAAACGTCAAGGTAGGACAATTTACGGATTTGGTGGATAAATTATACATAATTTTTTTAATAAAATACATTGATATTCCTTACAAATTAACCAGATAAAAATTAGCAATTTCATAAATATACTAACTAGCTACCAAACGACGGTGAAATACTACGATTGCTTTTTTAATTGGTAAGAAATCTTGTTGAAATAACAAAAAGTATATTTATACAATAAATTAGAGTTATATCGTTTGAAAAATTTATTTTTTTCTAATATTTTATTTTTTTGCATCTGTTTATAATTATGTTTATTTAGAGAATTATTTGCGAGTGGACCCCAGAGCTCCGGCCAATCGGGCAATGGACGATTATTTCTCCGAACATGGAGACAAATATCGTGGAAGACCTAGATCCACTCTTCCGACAGTTCTTGAAAGGGATCTCAAACTTCATGACAAAAGTTTCAAAAACTGGGACGACCTAGAATCTTTACGGGATCTCGCCCGCAACAGAAGGGCATGGACAAGGATGGTCCAGAGATTGTTTCGCTTGTGACACGTGTGGGATTATAACTTTGTTTATGTTCCCACGGAATGTGTTATAATAACTAAAACATCAATACATCCTACTCAAAGTATCCATCACCAAAACAAATAGCTGTGGAGACAAAGAGTCCCCTTGCAGAATTCCTCTTGATATTTTATTCCAAAAGGGCAGAATATTTGGAAAGCTTTAA
This sequence comes from Octopus sinensis, assembly GCF_006345805.1. Taxonomy (NCBI): domain Eukaryota; kingdom Metazoa; phylum Mollusca; class Cephalopoda; order Octopoda; family Octopodidae; genus Octopus; species Octopus sinensis. The sequence goes on along the minus strand of NW_021825764.1, from coordinate 1,065 downwards.
ATCTTCAGGCTTTTTAGCAGCTGATTTAGCCTCCAGAGCACACGAGGTTAGATGTGAAACAGAGAAAGTATCCCAGCAGCTTGCATGCCATACGAGGCCTTTTCCTCTCTCAAATGGGAAAAGGGTCATCCCGTCAACTTCAAAAATTTTGGAATTATACTTTTTTTGAATTACTCAACAAAATTTCGGAATGATACTTTTTTATTATATGAGATTTTTTCACTTCAAAACTTGCAAATTTTGTGGATAATGGCACCTAAAGTTAGCACAAAGGGACAAAAAAGAGCTCCTATAAAAAGCAAAAATGTTTCTGTTGCTACAAAGAAAAAAAAGAAAAGGAAAACTTTTTCCATATATCTTATGAAAATTTTAAAGACAGTACATAATCAACTTGGGATGTCAAAGAAGGCTATGATGGCTATGGACAGTTTCACATTTGATGTTTATGACAAAATAAAAACCGAGGCATCAAATCTAGTCTATCAGAATTCGAAGGCTACCATTACCTCACGTGAAATACAGACTGCAGTTCGTCTGATTCTTCCCGGTGAATTGGCAAAACATGCTATTACAGAGGGTGCAAAGGCAGTTACTAAGTACACGAATACAAAATAACACTTTAAAAATAATTGATTTATTTATTTGTTCTTTAAATAACTATTTCAACAATCCAAATGCAACTAGTAATTGTCCCTTTGGCATTCGAGATCTCCGCAGCCTTTGTCCCGCAAACATCCAAGTTCTTAAAACACGTCTGCCTCCTTATCGCTCGGAGAAACATGGATGCAAGCGAATCTTCTTGGCTAAGACAGAGGATCTCTGGTACAATCATGCGCGGCAACACGCAAGCTATTCTTTTGACCGGGATCTGATCGTTCTCTGTTTTTTCTTTAATTAGTTCACTAGTAATTTAGTCTGTAATCTCGAAAAATTCATCAATTTAAGCAATAGTTACAATTATTTGATGGTGCTGATAAAAGATTATTTTAAAAATATTTAATTTTTAATTTTAAAAATGATGAGCAAAAAATTTTCGGAATGATACTTTTTCTCGAAGAAATTCGG
>NW_021825763.1:12500-15716 GCF_006345805.1 Octopus sinensis | reverse complement strand
CCTGGGGGACGAATTCTCGATTCACAATGCTGCAGATGTCGAAAGAACGATGAGCATACTCTGTAATGAGCTGCGGCTCTGCCGTGCCCTCTTCGGTCGTATACATGTGGAACTCTTTCGTTGTTCCGACCGTTGCTTCGTCTCATGGTCATACCCGTAGACCCAACTCTCGTCACCAGTAATGATCAGCGACATGAAGGATGGGTCATCGGTGGCACGCAGACAGACTTTGAAACGATGTTCTTTCTGGACAGTGGTCAGCAGGCAGAGGACAAATTTGGCAGGAACACGCCGCAATTCAGATGTTACGATTGCTTGCATTGACCTAGACGACAGACCAGCAACATCAGCAATGCCGTTGATTGTCCTCCGACCATCCTCATGCACAAGTTGATAAATTTTCTCCACATTTGCAGGAGTGAACCCCGTGACAGTTCTTCCGAATCGCTCATCGTCTTCCATGGACGTTCTACCGCTTCCGAAGCGCACATGCCACTCGGACCATGACGTAAGACTCATTGCCTCGTTGCCGTAAGCTTGCCGAAGCATGCTCAATGTCCCTGTAGCAGACCTTCCAAGGTTAATGCAAAATTTCAAGTTGGCTCCTTTTTCCAACTTCCTGTCCATGACAAAAATCGCAGAATAGCATACACGTAATCACAAAAACAGCAATTTGCAAAGTAAACACACCGGTTTCACTCATGAAGGTCGCTACCAGCTCTCACTGAGCATTCAACCGTGTGTTGCCATTTATTGGCGCACTAACGAACCAGCCGTGAATATTTTGATACCACCTCGTATGTATGTATATATATATATATATAGCTATTGCTGATGTACCGATATGAAACTTTTTGGATTTTTAATTACAGAACGAGGCGGTATAAGCACATACAATAATATAAACATGGGGCAAACAATTTAGCTCATTCCAATTAGCTAATAGTTTAGAATGTGTAGCTAAAAGCGAAACGTACATTACAATTAAAGATTGTATTTACAATTTTACTAGGAATCCAAAATCTGAATAATTAGTCAAGCTAAAGCAGAAAAAGGATTAGTTAACAAGAATATCTTCAGGAAAATTAATAATAAAGCGAGGAAGGAAACCTGACTCCAGCAATGGAATAATAAGTAGTTAAGCATTCAGTTAGTTACAGCAGCATTAATAAATACAACTCTAATTCAATTCAATTAGGCACTGTCGAATCTTAACTTGATTTTGAATTTCTACTTAGCAGCGTAAATACACGTCAGTAGAGTACATGATGATAAAGATGCTAGTGACTTAGGTACCATTATGTAACCTTGAAAAACTCTGCTCTTTTACAAGTATTCTATTTTCGTCAAATTCCGGATCTTTGTGATATTGAACGCATTCAATCTTCTATTTTTTAACTTGCTTTAGTCAATAGACTGCGGCCGTGCTCGGGCGCCGACTTGAAAGGTTTATCCAAGAAACGCGATACCAGCCTCATTTTAAAACCTGGTGCCTATTCTATCTTACTCTTTTTGCCAAACTGCTAGGTTACAGGGTCATAAACAAACCAAAGAAACATCGGTCGTCAAGCAGTGCGTCGGACACACACACACACACACACACACACACACATATATATATATATATATATTTCTGTGTGAGTTAGAGGTTGAGAAACCAACTAAGGGATAGTACCTATCCAATACACTGTTGGTATTGTACCCAATTACCCACGCATCCTCTTCCAAGTATTTATTTATCTTAATAATTCTGATGCGCACCCTATACGATCTTTTTACTCATCCGTTTTCCTTTCTCTTATTCCTTTACCTCATCTTCTCCCAATATTCTGTCCTATTATTCTGTCACTCTCTCTCTCTCTCTCTCTCTCTCTCACTCCTCCTCCCTTGCTCACGTGGCTCTCACGTGACTCGCGGCCATCTTTCTTTCTCTCCATTGTAGCTGAAACAAGGAAGACGTGTTCTTGTTTGTCTCCTGTTGAAGCTTGATTTACGCGTTCGCAACCACAACCTCGTTTAGGCTTAGCAGCCGTTCCTGTTTGTTTTCGCTGTCCTGTTTTTGTTACCTATTTTGACCCTCTGCAAAATCACAAATTTTATTTAATTTGCTTTGTGGGAGCAACTGTTTTATCGAAAGCGTATATTGTTGTTAAATGCTCGAAATACGAAACTAGAAAAACAGCCAACAACTAATGAAGGGTCGTTCTTTATGTCTGTTTTGTTCTCCATTTGTGTCTTTCATTGTTCGAAAGAACAGTTCATGTTCCATATACTCGTGTTTCGTATATAAATTTATAAATAAGGATAATTTCGATATCTAAATATCGATCTTATCAAGTGGCCAGCATGGGAATAAATATCAAAGGTAATAATTATTTAAAACTATGAATAAGAGTATCTGAGAGATACCACCATGTCGAAATAGCAGTCAAGACCCCGACTCCAAAACCCACCTTAAATGTTCATATCGCACCATGAGATACGACAGAGAGACAAAATAAACTAGTAAAAAAGATTTTACTGGATTAATCAAGATCCTGGATTTCTGGCTCGCTTCAAATAAGCTCTGCCTTCGTCAGTTCAATATGCCAGATGGATACATAAATACAAATATATATAGAGAGAACATACGTTATACTTACATATACGAACGTCCATACGTACATATATATGCACGTATGTACAAGGTCAGTCCACATTGCCTGCCAACGACCTCACAAGCGCGATATGGTAAAAAATAAACATCGCAGTGAATTTAGTGACGAATTATATAAATTTATAAATAAGGATAATTTCGATATTTAAATATCGATAATATCAAGTGGCCAGCATGGAAATAAATACCATACAAAGGCAATACTTGTTTAAAATTATGAATAAATACCACCATGCCGAAATAGCAGTCAAGACCCCGACTCCAAAAACCATACACATACATACATACATACATACATACATACATACATACATACATACATACATACATACATACATAGATACATACATACATACATGCATACATACATACATATTCTTTTATTCCTTTACTTACTCCAGTCATTTGACTGTAGCCAAGAATGCGCACCATCTTTAGTCGAACAAATTGAGCCCAAGACTTATTCTTTGTAAGCCTTGTAATATATATATATTACCCTTTATATTTTACCTGTTTCAGTCATTGGACTGCAGCCATGCTGTGGCACCGCTTTGAATTTT
>NW_021825763.1:0-5000 GCF_006345805.1 Octopus sinensis | reverse complement strand
CATGTTAAACCACAAGAAGAAGAAGAAGAAGAAGAAAAAAAGAAGAAGAAGAAGAAGAGAAGAAGAAGAAGAAGAAGAAGAAGAAGAAGAAGAAGAAGAAGAAGAAGAAGAAGAAGAAGACATATGGTTATGATGCATGCGCTTAGTGTACCCTTATCAGACAGGTAGTCATGATGGGTATACTGGGCTTCGTATATTTTATGTTAGTGTCACTTTGATAGCATGCACTGCTTTCTCACTCAATATTAATAATAATAATGATAATATCTCCGGTTGGCAGCTAAAGACTTGTCATACTGGTGAGCAATAGTTGCAGCGTACTCAAAACAAAAATTCCTTAAACCTCAACCTCGCTATCGGGTCCCATACAGTTTTCTCAGTACTGAGCCACTGATATGTTGTTCACGGCCTATGAATAAGTTTAAGGAGGTATATATCTGCAGACATAGCTACACACAGGTCATGAATGTACACGGAGTTTGGATTGTTTCCTTGTTTGTGGCAGACATGTTATTGTCATTCGCTCAGTAACTGTATGGTCACTAGTTTTTGTTGGAGCACAAAGATACTGCAATTTGTCTTGATCTCTGCATCAGTGTAATGTGTTCATCATAGCCGCTGCATGTGGTTAATTGTATATTTTTATATATCTGACAATAGTGTGATAAACAAAAAGAGACCAAGGTTATCGCTTTGTAGTAATCAACTTATCACATTCTTTCCTGTAAGGCTCCGTTAATCTCCAACAAATATTGTAATACCAAGTTTTTCCAGCTTGTGATATAAGATTCCATGGTCGATGCTGTTAAAGGATTTGGCGAAATCAAGTTGTAGGCAATAAAACCTTGATCCGGATCGCAAATATTTTGAAGTCTTAATTATTTTGTTGAAAATGTTTCCTTTCGAAGTGGAAGCCATATAGTGTGTTTAAGCTTCTGTTGATCTAAACAGTTTATCACCACCCACCCACCCCACGCAATTAATTCTTTCTATGTCTTTTGGAAGAAAATCGAGATATGTCAACGAACCAACGAGAACGCATCGAATTGTTCACACAACTTACTAGAAATAGCAGCCAAATATTCCATAGGCTGAAGCAGTTTGAATGGGAAACGATACCCAACCCACCATATTTTGCCAAATGCGGTTTTTTCAATATTAATTTTGCTTACAACAGCCGATACTTTTGGTTAAACTATCGTACCTCCAGCTGCTCAGATGGCAAGATATCATAAACTGTCAAAGTGTAGTACAATGGTTTTGCTATGGAATGGTGAAACTATTTTTTTCGCTTTCTGAAAAAGCAACAATTTGGACTTACGACACCTTTTCATAATAGCAACGATATATTCTTTTAATTGTTTCAGTCATTAGACTGCGGACATGGGGCGCCGTCTTGAAGAAGTTTAGTTGAACGAATCGCCCGTAGTACTTATCTATTCTTTAAACATGGTAATTATTCTATCACTCTCATTTACCGAACCGTTCAGTTAAGCAGATGTAAACACACCCACACCTTTTGTGGGGAACAAACACAGAAACAGAGGCCCACGCGCGCATCTATACATAGACATACACACACACATTCTTTTATTCTTTTACTTGTTTCCGTCATTTGCCTGTGGCCATACTAGAGCACCGCCTTAAAAGGGTTTTAGTCGAAGAAATCGACTGCAGGATTTTGTCTTTGTGAGCCTAGTACTTATTCTATCGGATCTCCTTTGCCGAACCGCTAGCTTAGGGGCTATAAACAGACCACCATCGGTTGTCAAACAATCCCGGACAAATACAGACTCAAAGGCACACACATATAAATATATATACATATATACATATGTGTGTACATTTATTTATATATATATATATGTATATATATGCATGTATATATATATATATATATATGTGTATTTATGTATGTAGGTATGTATGTATACGATGGGCTTTCAATTTTCGTCTACCAGTTCCACTCACAAGGTTACGGAGATATAAACTCACTACCATCGGTTGTCAAGCAATCAGGGACAAATACAGGTCGGCCCGAGGCCATAGTAGAAGACACTTGTCCGAAGTGCAAAGAAATGGGAATGAACCCAAAACCAAATGATTGGGAAGCAAGCTTCTTATGACGTATCCACGACACACAATATATTCATGTGTGTGTGTATGTGTGCGTACAACGGGCTTCTCGCAGTTTCCTGCTATCAAAACCATTCACTAGTCTATAATCGAAGACAGCTGACTAAGGTGCCACGCAGTGGGACTGAACCCGAAGTCAACTAGTTGGGAAGCAAACTTCTTGCCACACAGCCGAGATATATATCACTGCTACGGCTGAGTTTGGAGTAACACATAGATTATCAACATTCAGACATCTTATGAAACGAATTGGGAGAACACATCATTTAAAGCTTTTTATCATTATTTCTTATATGCTTACATGTATATATATGTATATGTATGTGTGTATGTATGCGACATTCTCGCTTTTTTTTTTTTGAGGGAGTTTGGGGGTGTTATTTTGTTTTTTGTGAGCAAGCTAAGCATGCGGTAAAATTAGAAACGAGAAAGTAACAATCTTGTTTTCAATTTTAGCGTCGTTTGCTGCTTTCCTGCCTGCTCCCCTGCGTGTCTGTCTGCTTGCCTGCCTGTCTGTCTGTCTGCCCGCCCTGGGTGGATTTTAAATAAAAGAAATGGCGTCCTATTGATTTTCTCACTTATGAGAATCCTCAGGTTCGCGGCCAGCTGTACATTTCGTTTCATCTGGCTGTTTTGTAGAATTTCGTCCTCCTACCAACAACCGTTCTAAGTAGAGAATCTTTATATTGTCAGCAAAGTATGTAACATCTTTTGCAATTAACATTTGTTGCATGTTATTCGATTTTGAAAATTTTATGTTTTCTTTCTTTTGCGCATTTTAATGACTGTCTTTGATGTGGAAAGATTAATAATGCAAAGAAGAAAAGAAAATTTATAATTACACATCCCTATTTCAATACCAGTAGAAGGCTGTGAAATGTCAAAGCAACAATTTTTTTTAATAAAAATCAACTCAATTTGTTTTCCAATAAGATACACTTTCTTTTGATGTTGCCAATTTCACAGTATTTAGACCCAAGTTTTAGTTATTCGTTTTCATTTTCTTTTTTGTTGTTGTTTTTTGTTGTTCATTTTAGGACAAAATTTAGTGGGGTTATTTTTATTAATTTATATATATATTTTTTTCATTTTTTTAAAATACCTTTTTTTTTCTTTTTCCAGAATATATATTTCACCTTTTCGGATCTGTTTGTTGATAGACATCTTTTCATTTTCTCCCATCTTCCCTCATCCGATTTTATCTTTCTATATCTGTTTATCACCAATATTTTCTTCTTCAATCTGATTATATCTTTCAAAAGCAAAGTTCAAAATAACACCCCTTCATAGCCCTATCCACCTGCCACTTACTAAGTTGCAAATAAGTGCCTCGTTCAATCTTCGGTGGCGGCAAAGAGAAAGTACATTTTTAGTTCAATGTTAGTTTTGAGGATTTTAGGATATCGTCAACAACTGAGAAACAAAATTAAAAGTAAATTAAAAAGAAAATTACATTCTCCCTCAAGATCCTCTCAGGAGTTTTTGAATCAAAGAAACAGATTTGCCATTGCATGTGTATATGAATATTTACCTGTGAGTTTGTATGTATGTTTGTATATTTCTCTGTCTTTTGCACTCTCGCCTTCGTTTCGCTCTCTCTCTCTCTGTGCACACACAAGTATGTGTATGTGTTTGTTAGATGTCTGTATCCGTTTGCGTATATAAATACATATCAATTCATACGCACAAATGTTGATATATATGTGTGTGTGTATGTGTGTATGCATATATATGTATGTATGTACGTACGTATGTGCACACCACAGACACACACAAACACACACACATATATATATATATACACACACACACACATACACACACACACACACACACACACCACACACACATATATATTATATATATATATATATATATATATATATATATATATACACTCACACAAACACTTACAAGCTGTAATCTCTGGTTGGTAGGTTAAAAAATAAGGACCTCATATTTGATTTGAGACATGTGGAGATAGAGGGGGGATTATTATTGAATCAGATATATGTTAAAATTCCTGAACAGAAGAGCAACAACTACTTGTTTCGTATCTAAATAGTATTTGAACTTTCATCAACTGTAGACAGTTCTCGCAGCCTAATGAGTGTCCAAATATTTCTTGGATTCGAAACTATTCTAGGAATTTTAATGTTTCTAAGTCATTATATGCATGTGTACACACACACACATGCCTGTTGCTCTGCTGACACGCCACTAAAGACTTCGTCTTTGTGTATTCGTGTCCATGGTTAAGAAGTTGTCTTTCTACATCGGTGGCTCCGTGTTCAATCTCACAGCGAACAATTCGAATTTTTATCATCTAGCGTATAACAATAATAGTTCTTTTCTTTTTGTGACGTCTATATTATTTGTTCGCTTATTTTAGCGTGTTGCTATATTATGAGTAATGTTGCACCATTATTTGTCTATTTTTGTGTGGAAATATATATATATATATATATATATATATAGGCGTAGGCATGTCTGTATGATAAGAAACTTGCTTCTCAACCACATGGTTTTGAGTTCAGTCCCACTGTGTGGCACCTTGGGCTAGTGTCTTCTGCTATAACCTCGAGCTGACCAAAGCCTTGTAAGTGGATCTGATAGATGGAAATTGAAAGAATCCCGTCGTATGTGTGTGTGTGCGCGCGTGTGTGTGTATGTGTGTCTGTCTTTGTGAACATGCTTGTCTCCTTCACCGTTGACAACCAGTGTTGGTGTGTTTACGTCTCCGTAACTTAGCGGTTCGACAAAAGAGACCGATAGAATAAGTACTAAGCTTAAGAAATAAGTCCTGGGTTGAAGTGGTGTTCAAGCATTGCTGTAATCAAATGACTGAAACAAGTAAAAGAATT
>NW_021825762.1:0-14645 GCF_006345805.1 Octopus sinensis | reverse complement strand
TACTGTCAGGTTACTAACACATTGAAGTTTTCACGAAACACTTTCGACAAGGGTACAAGTACACGTCCCACGATTAACTATTTTCAACCTACATTCACATATTCCCGCTATTCTACAAAAATCACACACATACAGCCTCGCATCACATTACACACGCAGCCTCTCATCGTTCCCTGAAATCTTATGTGCCAAAATAAAATATGAAACCACCAAGAAATATGAGTACACTTCAGGAACAGCATCAACGAAACTACAGCAACACCACAAAACATCGAGTTCAACAAATTATCTCCGTCTGTAACATAAAACTATCAAACTCGCAGAAGAGGAACTTGCTCGAGATACATGCATACAATAACTGTAACCAACATAACGACTAGTACTAGTAAGGAAGGAAGACGACTTATAAAATATACATTAGGTGGAATCAGTGCAACATGTTGAGTCTTTCACACTATACCCAGCATGATTACTCCTTGTATGTGGGAGTTTGTAGAATGGCTGCCAGATAAACGAAGGTATCCGTGGAAAGAGGGATCTGTGGGTGGCAGCACGTTTTTTGTCCGATTAATTGCGTGCCATAAGAATGCTCGATTGTGAAAAAGCTAGAGAAAAAGAATAATAATTAAGTAATATGAAAGCACGAAATGCAAATTGACAAATGAATATATGGAAACATTCAACATGGCGTTTCCAGTGAACAGTATTAGCGCTCAGTATTAGGCATAAGCAATTTTTAGGTTCGTTAAAATGTGCTAATGGCATATTTCAAACTCTAAACGCAAATTCAGTGCAAAAAGCTGCAAAAACAGCATATCATTCGAGTGGTGCTCCCTATCGGGTGCCAGTTCTGTCGTTACCAAAAGAAAATACGGAAGAGGGGAATATCTGGACAAACTTAAAGCCATAGCTTTAACTTAAACATAGTCAACAACAACGAGTAAGTGACGCCATTAGAGCGCCAGGCTGGAGTCTGTCGTGAGTTACCTCCCTTCGGTATTCTCTTTGATAACTACTTCGCTAGAGGAGTTGACTTCAACCTTGTGCCCCAACAGTAACTGCGGTCGCTCGTACGAGCCTGCATATTCCCTCGCATATTTGTGTGTGTGTGTGTGAGTGTGTGTGTCAGTTTGTGTGAGTGTCAGTGTGTCTGGGTGTGTATCTGTGTGTGTGTCTGTGTGTATGTGTTTGTATGTGTGTGTCAGTGTGTGTGAGCCATTGTGTGAGTGTTTGTGTGTGTGTGTCAGTGTGTGTGTGTGTGTGTGTATTTCAGTGTGTGTGTGTGTGTTTGTCAGTGTGTGTGTATGTCAGTGTGTGTGTATTGTGTGTGTGTGTATGTATGTCAGCGTGTGCGTGTGTAGTGTGTCAGTGTGTGTGTGTGTGTGTGTGTTTGTGTGTGTATGTGTGTGTTTTCTGGGTGGTGTGTTGTGTGTTTGTGTGTGTGTATGTCTGTGTGTCTGTGTGTGTGTGTTGTGTGTCAGTGTGTGTGTCAGTATATGTGTGGGTATGTGTGTTGTCAATGTGTGTTGTGTGTGTGTGGGGTTTGTGGTGTGTGTCTGTGTCAGTGTGTGTGTTAAGGGTGTCAGTGTGTGATTCTGTCATGTGTGTGTTTGTGTGTGGTATGTCAGTGTGTGTGTGTTTGTGTGTGTGTGTTGTGTATGTCAGTGTGCGTGTGTTGTGTGTGTCAGTGTGTATGTGTGTATGTCAGTGTGTGTGTATGTGTGTGATATCAGTGTGTGTGTATTTGTGAGTGTATGAGAGGTGTGTTGCGTTTGTATGTGGTCAGTGTATTTGTCGGTTGAACGAAATACTTCCCACCAAAAACTTTGAATATATTAAAACAGTGTCCCAATAATAACAAATAAAATTAATTAACAACATTAGTAAATAAATATATCATAATATATCAGAAACAGGAATCATTTCACTTTACACGTGTCTCTCATTCATCAAAATATTTGCTAATTATTGTGTGACAATATCAAACCATCTCTTTCCAATAATTAAACCTGTCAGACAAGTTCACACCCGCTTTACAGTTCCACCAATCGCATTGGTTCATAAATTTACGATAAGATCTCTGCCAGAGCTGGGTTGTTGTGCGCTCAATAAATACGTGGAATTCAGTTACAGGTCTTCAGCTTAAACCTCGCATCTCGATCTTTTGTTGAAGCCACACGAAGTATCACGTACGACCGACAACTGTCACCAGAATGGATTTCGCACAACTGTCCAGGAATATTTCGCAGCGTTATTCCATTTCTTCTCTCATAGCTTTTGGGGTTCTTCTCGTTCTGACGATCGTGATTCTTCATCAAGATTCAAGAATAGGAAAAATGGAAGAGAAATCGAAAACGGTAAGTCATGGATTTTGTGTTAATATATGAATGTCTTTAAGTATTTATATATGCATGTATGTATGTATGCATTTACGTATGTATGTATTAATATGTGGATGTATGTATGTACCGATGGATGGATGGATGTATGGATGTATGCATGAACCATATACATATGTTCCTATGGAGCACACACACACCATAAGATCACACACCGTAATCACACACGAACACACAGGCGCACACACCTAAACATACATATATATACATATACATATATTCGTATATATAATATACATATATATGTATATATAATATACATATATATGAATATATTAGCGCGTGAAAATATAGATATATATATACAAACAAATATATGCGTGTGTATCTATCACTGTATCTCTCTGTCTATCTTTCTCTATATATATATCTATATATATAATATGTATGTTGGGGGGTTGTGTATGTGTGTTGTGTGGTGTGTGTTTGTATATAATATTTCTTTTACCCGTTTCAGTCATTTGTCTGCGGCATGCTAGAGCACTGCGTTAGTAGGACAAATCGACTTCAGGAATTATTCTTGTAAGCCTATTGCTCATTCTATAGGTATCTCTAGCCGACGTAAATACACCGACATTTACGGGACGTAAATACACCGACATCAGTTGAGAATCGATAGTGGTGCGACAATAAAAGACACATATATAAAACATAGATACATACACACTATGTGTGCTATACACACAAACACACACATACATCTATATATATATATATATATATATATATAATATATTACGTATCATACATACATACACACATATATAGTTACGTATGTATGTACATACATATCTATCTATCAATCTATTTATCTACTTATCTATCTATCTATCTATCTATCTATCTTTCTATCTATCTATCTATCTATCTATCTATCTATATATCTATATATGTATATATATATATAATATATATATATATATATACACATACATATACACACATCCCAAGTAAACACAAAGAAGAGTGGAATTGTACTCCTGTCCAATCGCTCTTTCACCAGACATAATCCTGGAGAGGGAAATAAGTGCGTAATGAAAAAAATCTAATGGTGGGGTTCCAGCATGGCCATGCCCTGTCCCTGCAACGTTTAGCCCTATCAATATTAGTGTTAAGTATTATATCTAGATGTACACTTACACACACGCACAGAAACAGACACAAATAAACACACACACACACGCACACATAGGAATACGTACATATTTACACACATTTATCTATTTCTCTCCATCAGGAACGGAAGTGAGGCGAGTTTTTTTTAATCTTTTCTTTCCAACTGAAAATAAAACGTGCGATTGCCAATGTAGATCGGTGAATTTCGTAATGTTTGACTGTAGTTTACGTTGGTTTTTATATATGACAATATGTAAGAACGAATGTAAATACATACACACAGACACACGGACAAACACACGCACAAATAAACACAAACACACACACATACGCACGCACACAGACACACGTGCTCAATTGTACACGAACAATCACACTATACAGTGTATGTCCACTCACATATGTGTGCGTTTGTGTGTGTGGTATGCGTATAAGTAGATACGAATATTTGTGATATTTATGGTGTGTATGCTTCAGCGTACGTGCATACCTATATTTGATATGTATATATATATATATATATATATATATATATGTGGTGTGTGTGTGGTATGTGTGTGTTTGTGTGTGTGTGTGTTTGTATATGTGTGGTGCTTGTGTGGTGTGTGTTTGTGTGTGTGTGTGTTTGTATATGTGTGTGTGCTTGTGTGTGTGTGTGTGTTTGTATATGTGTGTGTGCTTGTGTGTGTGTGTGTGTGTGTATAGCACCTTTCTTTCAATCTCAATCTACCAAATCTACTGACATGGCTTTGGTGTGTGTGTGTGTGTGTGTTTGTGTGGAAGCGCTGTGGCCCAGTGGTTAGTGCAGCGGAGTCACGGTTGTAGGATCGCGATTTCGATTCACAGACTGGGTGTTGTGAGTGTTTCTTGAGCAAAAACACCTAAAGCTCTACGAGGCTCAGGGAGTGGGTTGTGTTGATCTCTGCTGTACTCTTTCGCTACAACTTTCTCCCTCTCTTCTGTTGGCCTGCTCGCTTAGCCCGCGGGGTGGCGTCATTTGAAGGCGAAAACAATGCGAAGCGCATTGTGACCAGCGATGTATAGCAACAACTGATAGCCTGGTCGGTCACGGTGAACACGGAGATATATATATGTATCATACGCACACAACACACACACATACACACGTACATACACACACACCAGCACAGATGCCCTCATCTACCTCCAACAAACAATACGCATACTGATACGCACGCACTTATGCACAAATGGGCACAGACACACTCGCACATACACGCACTTAAGCGCACACACGCACACAAGCATACGCACGCACACGCATGCACAAATTCACATACACACCGATACATATACATACACACAACATATGCCTACACGCGCACACACACATACACATACGTATATACACACAGACACACACACACACGCACGCAAAAAGATGTGCACACATACGCACGCACACACGCATATTAATTCACATACCCAAATCTCACAACCCCACGGATACACGTATATACACCCATATACGCACACACACACACATACAAACGCACACGTACATGCACATCAGAAACACGCACGCACATACATACACACACACACATACACACACACACACACACAAATGAACCCATACATACATCCCATACACACGGCACACAATTATACATACACGCACACAATTATACATACATGTATACACACATACGCACGTACAAGCACACACTCACACATACTCTAATTAAATCACAGTTATTCACCACACACCCAAACTCTACGCATACACACACTGACACACACATACGTACACACACACACAATACAAACAAAACACACACACGATACATATACATACACGCACACACACACATACTTCAACTAGCATTACCTACTACTTGACCTGGGTAGAGACAAAAGGAGCCACGCCCAATTCCTTCTTCCTTGACCTTAACACTACTAGCCCTACACCACGCAAAGATTAACAGCCACAACCACACACACATACACACACACACGCACACACACACACACACACACACACACGTGTCAACTTTGCACACATACACACATACACACACACGCACACGCAGACCTCCGCGTCCGCACATAACCACACTTACACACACATTCTTCCTCCTCTACCACTCTCCTGTCTTTGAAAGAACTTTTCTTCACCCATTTCTTTACGGTCATTCAAAATGTGGGCGCGTGTGTACCGTTGGCGATCTTTTTTCCTCTGTCTTCCCTTCTCAGTATCTTTCCTTCTCGTATGTTTCCGACGAAGAGCTCCGCTCGAAACGTTAAACCCTCCTTCTTTCCTTCTTTCCTGAACGTCCAATAATACTATCTTTGTTCCACGTCCGTGCGTTGTTGTGTTTCTTTGTGCTTTCTTATTTGGATTAAATTTAACTATATATATACATGTGTGTGTGTCTATATAAATATAAATATATATATAAATATATATATATATATATATATATGTAGAAATATGTATGTGTATATATATATATGTGTGTGTGTGTGTGTGTGTGTGTGTGTGTACTAGCAGACATACCCGACATTGCTGGGGATAAAAACGGGAAAGTTGGTATATAATATATTCGAGTCATTTTGAAACAGGTGATATGGGAAAGTGCAACATTGACAACAAAACATTTGTAGAGTAAATGCTGGGCTAATTCGACTAAGCAACATGCTATGTGTCCGTTTGGAGTGTTTCAGGCCCTAACCTGTCATGCAAAATTGGATGTGGAGTTTCTGTGATTTTTGAACGCACCGAAAAGCTGTCAGTGGATATACTCTCCTTTGCAGCAGTGTGCGCTGTGTCTAACACGACCCATCATCGAAAATTTTGACACCACACGTCGGGTTTCTTGTCCTACATCACTCATAGAGTAAATTTAGAGGAACTGTGGTTGTTCATTCGCGGGTACCAGGGAACCATTGAGGGGATAGACTTGCCCTTGAACTTTGACGTCGGCGTAAATTCCTGTTTATCTATCTTCTTAGATTCACCAAAAGATGTCATTTGAAATGCAAAGTTGTATTGTCTGATATCGTTCAGAAAATCCTTTGACTGGATTGAAGCGCCTTCTAGAAGATTCCTAAGGGGTTGAGATGGTAGTGTTGTCAATGATACCTGTCCGAATATGTTGTCATCTATTGCATTGTTTTACGTTCTAAACGATAATAAATACTCTGAAGTTCTATTTATATGATGCTATTTCTATTTTTTTACAGAACCGTTTCATCTCCAAGAAATCCCTCGACGATAAACTGATGACACCCAAGTAAGAACTAATTTTATTGCTAAAGTCTTTTACCCGTGACTCATTAACTAATGATTTCTTATTTCACCAACTTTGAATTAGTGCCACAATACTATCCATATGTCCACCATAGCATATACTAAGACACTTGCCTGAATTTATTTCAAAATATATTCTACTTTGCAATAATTTCCTAAATATAATGTTACTTTAATATACTATGCCATTTATTGTGTGTATATGAGTATATATGCAACGATACGTCGAGAATTCTACCAAGCCCTCTTCATCTGAGAATCAAATGCCCGAGCTGGCGCTTCACTGCGTTTATATATACAATTCAGCATTCTGTCCACTCTTGTGCTTCCAATCGTTCGTGAATAGAGACCCGAAATAATGATGTTCCACTTCCCTACACAGTGCGTATTTGACAATTCTGCCTTTGGGTACTCGGCAGCCAACCAATTCAGTGCACGTTGTTGGTGACCATCAGACGAATCAGGTAGCAGCATGTCGTCTACAAATAACAGTCGACCGATCACGTAGAGATGAATTGGGATACCTCGACCTCAATGGCTGCGCCTATTCAACCAGGTCACAAAAAAGAATGTGAGAAGGGGCACTAACAATGCACACTTCAACTAAATGAATCCTTCACGTTGAAAACTTTCGACTTTTACATAAATACAAACATTTGAACATCCATATAAGTACTTTATGGCAACCAGTATTTTCCCATTGAACTCACCTTTCTGGTAAACCATACGCAACATGCCCCAGGGCACGTGAACGTGTGCTTTTTCGTGGTTTACAGATCTGTTTTGAACGAATCTCTGGTCGGGTGTACTGCGTCAAGGACAGTAATCTTGGGCACGACAATTTCCCTATGTATCATTTCCTGTCATCTAGTGTAGACTTTTTGATAATTAGAACACACTCTTTGGTCTCTGTTTGAAATAAATTGTGATTATCTCCCCATATTACCATTGCCTTGGTGATTTTTCCAGTGGTCCAATCCACCTAGCTGACATGGGTCACTCAGAGAATAACATCTGTATTTAAGGTTTCTAAAATATCAAGCCGGACGTACATTTCACCAGCGGTTTTACCACTTTTAAGTGAATTTAGCTCAAATAAGCGTTCAACCGAAGAAGAACCTGCCGAAAAATAATACAATCACGAACCCATTTCGAGGTCCAACTTCATACAGGCGGGTCACTCTCAATTTGGATGCAAAGTCTCCACATTTTCGTTTCTGATCCCAGCATCCACTGCGGCTTCCAATTGTATTCTGTAGGTCGCACTAGACTTACCAATTTCCAGTGTTCGGCAGACTGTAGGAATTTTCAGGTTTTTAGACATTTAGGTAGTGACGAGTTGACAACTCCACCCTTCCTTTTACCCGAACGTTCAGCAAAGAGTGAAAGATGACCGAAATCTATCAGAAACCTCTGTCACCAAGTATTTCTATACCAGACACCCTTATAAATATCCCTGTCTTAAAATAATATCTATACCATAGAGAGGAGAGTGTGTGTCCTGCACAGAAGTCTACTATGACCTCTCCATTAAGTTCACTGACGACATTCCTTCCAATCAATCCTTCTCACGGTTATCAGTGCCAAGGTGTGCACTGAAGTCTCCTTGCAGGACAAATGACTTTACCCCAAATATATCTAAAGCTGAGGTGAATTTGTTTAGGAAGGATTTGTATTTGAATTCGCATTTTGCTGCATATACGTACAGTACGCTAAGGGCTCGAAGGAATAGCCATACCGCATCATCCATCGAGTGGGATAAAAGCAGTTGCGTCCGGATCTTGAGTGGAGGAGACTATTCGGAAAATATATTGCAGTCTCCACCCAACTCAATCTGAGATGCATTGGGATGGAATACAAAATATGCGTCTTCCAAACCACGTAGCAGGTCCAGAAGGGATCAACCGTTCATAATTGAGAATTAGACTGTCAAAACCGGACGATACAAAACGCTGCCTGTTATATATAATCGATGTCTTCTCAAGAAAGCTTCGTTACTTCGGAGGCATACACTTGGAAGTAGGTTGGAAACTCTACCGTGCAGGTTTTGTGCCAACTATGTCAGCACAGGCGGAAGTGGGATGCTCACAATCCCTGGCTTTCGGATTGGATTATGAAGTGAATCCCACTGCGTATTAAGGGATACCTCCTGAAGCTCAAGCAGAATGAAGGAGTGGTGTAGCTGCTGGAAGTAAATGCACCCAATAGCGAGGCCAAATACAAATGCTTCCTTAACAAGTCATTGCAGCTTTGGATATATTTGGGGTAAAAAGTCATTTGTCTTACAAGGAGACTTCCGTGCACACTTTGGCGCTGATAACCGCAGAAGTATTGATTGGGTGGAATCGCCCCACACACATAATTGGGGTGGCCATACTAGTCTTCTGGAAGGAAACGGACTCTCTTCGCGCCAAACACCAAGCTGATATTCGTAAATGGCCAATCAGGTGGCCAAGAATTGATAATATTGCCAACATATCTATAAAAGAACTTAATCATTTTTATTGTCACAAATATATATAATGTATATATATATGTATAATATATATATATATATATATATATATTATATATATATATATATATATATATATATATATATATATTTATATATATATATATATATATTATATATATATGTATATATATATAGGCGCAGGAGTGGCTGTGTGGTAAGTAGCTTGCTAACCAACCACATGGTTCCGGGTTCAGTCCCACTGCGTGGCACCTTGGGCAAGTGTTTTTACTATAGCCCCGGGCCGACCAATGCCTTGTGAGTGGATTTGGTAGACGGAAACTGAAAGAAGCCTGTCGTATAAATGTATATATATATGTATATGTATGTGTGTGTGTTTGTGTGTCTGTGTTTGTCCCCCTAGCATTGCTTGACAACCGATGCTGGTGTGTTTACGTCCCCGTCACCTAGCGGTTCGGCAAAAGAGACCGATAGAATAAGTACTGGGCTTACAAAGAATAAGTCCCGGGGTCGATTTGCTCGACTAAAGGCGGTGGCTCCAGCATGGCCGCAGTCAAATGACTGAAACAAATAAAAGAGTAAAAGAAAAAGTGTAAATATATACTATATATATATATATATATATATATATATATATATATATATACTCACATCCAAGTTCAACTACAAAACAAACATCCGTTCATAAGGGAGCCAAATACACATTCTGATATTCTGAGATTAATCTCTCAATTCGTTGACATCAACGTCAACAACAGGCTCAATAGACAAACGACTAATTTTCTTCGTTTAAAATTTATTCTTAGCGAATCATTTACTTCTTTCATTCTGATTTTATCATTCACTCATTCTTTTTCTCTTAAATTCTAAATTTCTCTCCTCTCTATCAATTCCTTCCAAGCCAACAACATCCTTTGTATAGGATTCAAGAATTCTTTCTTTTAAACAAAATTATTTCATTTTAAATTTCACAGAACCCGGTCCCGGATCATTGTATACCCGGTGGGGCAGAACAAGTTGTCCTCCTTATTCAAACCTTGTATATGACGGTTAGTATAATCTATACTTCTGTTCACTCTTTCTCATTTTGTCTTTCTCTTCTTCTCTTTTTATTCCTCTCATTTTCTCTTTGTGTCGCCCCCTCTCTTCCCGCTTCTCACACGCACACGCACGCACACTCAAGCAAATCATGTGATATATCACGTTTGTAACGATACCTATAGACCCTACAGAGACTGCACAAGATTGCTTACTCCTTTGTAGGTATTTGGTCAAATCAGAATTCAAATGTGGTCTAATATGGACCAGGTGAAAAGGATGTTGTCTAACCTCAGAATATAGATATCTCTACGTTAAATTATAGATAGGGACTAGACTGGAATCCAGTATAGCGATCAAGGACTCTTGGCTGAATTGTATGGAGTGTAGATATCAAATACCGAGTCTGCTAACTGGTGATCAAGTGTACTGGCTACGGCTGGTGGTATGTACGTGAGTGACCAGAGCTTAAATGTGGCCACTTGACTATCATTAACTAGAGTGTCTATTGATTGTAGTTATAGACTACATTGAACAAGGTCTCTTAGCATTGATGAATGAATGTTTGTGTTAATGAAATGAACGCAGAATGTACAATGTGGACTGGACAGGCCACACACTGTAATTAATGGAATAGCTAACTTAGGGTCGTATGTATTATGCAAAATATGGAGGGATGAAGTACCACTGAGAGAACCCCAGTGAGTACATATTGCACTACTATTCTTCTCCACCTCACCAAAATCGTCCTATCCCTCAAACCTATCTCTTTTCATGCAACACCTCGCCTCATTAATTCTCCAGTGTATCTTTGTAAGGTAACACCGGCACATCCAATTCAAAGCTACTTCTTCCCACATCTTCTCCAACCAACCTCATATCCTTTGTGAATCTGCTCTCTATAAACCCTACACATATCCTTTATTGGTCGCCTCTCCGCTGTCCATTCTTCTTAAGCACTACGCCATCAATGAGCTTCAAAATTCACCCCACCTCAGTTCATGCTTTGCATGAAATAAAATCTGTGTGATCATAATATTATAGTATGTGGTAGGCCCGTCTCGTGGTAGGGCTGACTCGTCCGAGACGAACCGATGGATATAGCCAGCCACAACCCGTATGGTCGGCTAAACAGTATTTCATCCCCTCTTACCCACCAGTTCTCTGCATCTCGCCGTCTCTCGTATTGTTCTACTCAAACCACATGCAATTCACATCACCAACAATTTTCCCGTTCAAACGGAACGACATCTTTTCCATTCGGGAAATCACTACCACATGCGTACAAAATCCCTTTCCTTCTCTCGTTTATTGACATCCACACACACACATCTACCCCATGCAATACACATCACAACCACAAATACTTACCCGCACACACACAGACATAAACACAAACACAAAGACACAAATATATAAACACAGCATACACTAACATAAACACTAACATAAACACTAACATATATACACCACAATTCGTTCACACGTGACTAAACATGACTTCTTTTAAGGGTCAAACTGTAATGAATGTTTCCGTTATTTCATATATAATTTTGCTTAACATCTTACTTACTTGATTTATTCTTACGAATCCTAGGTGTGGTTGGTGGACAACATTTTACCCATACTGGTGGCGGAAGTAATCTCTTGTGTCTACCCAACGATCCCATTTGGGCCAATTATACGACAGAATTTGAAAAAGGTGGTTACATTCATGGCAGTGAATATGAATTAGGTCATTACCCAACTAATAAACTCTTTTCCTTTGCTAATGCTAAATCACTTCATAATCACAACGTTCCGTGCGCTGTCTGTTTGACACGACAACCTGCTGTTGTTTAGATGTTACCAGCCAGGACACAGTGTTACCCTGGTTGGACAGCTGAGTATTCAGGATATTTGATTCCAGTCTTCACGCAGAAAAGGGGCAGACTAGAATATGTGTGTTGGATTATGCACCAGAAGCTGATCCAGCAGGTTACAGAGAACGAAAATGGAGCTGTATTATATTTCGTTCAGGCTGCTTGTGGTTCATTGCCATGTCCACGTATGTCAATGGTCAAGAATTAACCTGCGTGGGTGCAGTAAATATTGAATAGAAATTAAATTCGTTTCCATAGGAAAATATGTCTGTGAATTACAAAAATGATATGAATTCTTACCTAATATTTTCTTTCAAGTATGTCTATCGTTAAAAGAAACTGGTATATCAGAAGATATTGAAAACCATACAAAAGAGGCGAAGTAGAAAGCCAGAAATATCATGAGAAAAAAATCTAAATCTGTCGGAACAGTTCTAGAAAAACATTTTGTAAGATTTCAATTTGTCAAATTAATGTTAAATAAAATGCTATTTCGGTTAACAGTATTTTGTCTTCTGCCTCATTATTCAGAAAAACCTAAATATAGTACCAGCATAGACATATATCAGCTTGTTTTTCACAGCCTTAGAAAATCTAATACTTGACGCTACTATCTCAGACATCTTGCTTTTGAAATTACAACTCAGATTCTAAAAAAGGACCATGAACCACCACATTATTTAGCACAAAACAACGATCGCTTCAACAACAACAACGACCAGTTCCTTCTACAACAACCATTTTATTTGCCGTATTAATGAGAAAAAGCTTTCCGTTCCATTCTTACCTCATAACTTATAAAACCTATTTATCATCTACTTTAGAAATAACGCAAAATGTTCGTTTAAAGACTTCTGAGAATGTGGAAACTACACAATCAATCCTTCAAAAGACAGTATAAATGAGTATTGGTCCTGCCAACCTAAATCTATATCACAAAATTCCCACCTCTCTTCAAGATAAGATACAAAATGAAACTCGATGCCCACAACATACACATCATACACTAAACGCTGATATACAAGAATAAGAAATGAAATCAACCAGAAAAATTGCCTCATTTCAGCAGCAGAGATCATCAAATACGACGATTTCTTTCACTCATATACGTAAACATACCAGACTCGAAGACAGGATGGATCCTAGAAGCTGAATACATTTCATGCGAAACGAATACAACACCCATAAATGTGAGAGTAAAGAGAGCAAATATAGTCAGGGCAAAGACAGATGCTGTGTGTAAGAAGGCTGAGATGTTGTGACCGTCACGTTATATCCAGTAGGATTCATGACAGTATGTTGGAGTGTGTCGAATATTTGTTAGATAAACGAAGGTTTCGGTTAACAGCATCAAGCTGCAATAAAGATTAAAGATTATTAATGTTTACTATCCCACTATTATTAGTCTGATGGGTAAATCTGCATTCGCTTCTCTAGATTACAAATATTTTCTTGGTTGTAAATCGTAAACAATTACAGAGAATACGGACGCTGGTAGATCTTCAAATTCATCTTTTGATTCAGCGGCATAATAGAGAGTTTAAAACGACCGCCATATGTTTAAGCTGTACAGAGCATGCGCAGCTGCATACGCAACCCGCCATTACAATAGGAAAAATTATGGACTTTGTTGAAATATCTGACATGGCTGTAAGATTTATTTGTAGCTTATTTCAAATTAACTTATTTCGAGGGCCCAAACAGAGAGTGTTACACACACACAAACACAGACACACACACAGACAAACACACACACACAAACACACACACACACACACACACACACACACACACACACACACACACACACACAAACACACAGACACACACACACACACACACACACACACACAGACACACACACAAACACACAGACACACACACACACACATACACACATATATATATTAAATTTAGTCAAACTATATCTGAGGGGTCTAATATGCTTCATCTAAGAAAATTTAATCATAACAATGGAATTCCGCCGTACATATGCAGTCCATACGGAAGGTGCACTTGCGAATTGAGTTTCAAATGGGAGACACTGTACCTGTATGTTTTGCTATGATTTATAAAACAAGAAGAAAAATATTCAAAGCTAGTGATAATGACTAGCAGAAAATATGTATGAATGTCATTATTCGGTTTTAATAGAATATTTCTGGCCAACAGAAAGAGAGACGGCTTCTAACTTAGTTCCAACTATCTTTCATTGGAATTTCAACAACATGAACAGGATATTTTTGTGTGTATGTATGTATGTATGTATGTATGTATGCATGCATGAATGTATGCATGTATGTATGTTTGTATGTATGTATGTATGTATGTATGTATGTATGCATATATGTATGTATGTATGCATGTATGTATGTATGCATGTATGTATGTATATAGCATGAATGTTTGTATGTATGTATGTATGTATGCATGTATGTAAGTAGGTATGGCATGTATGTATGTATGTATGCATGTATGTA